>NW_026536054.1:0-43074 GCF_028551555.1 Melozone crissalis | reverse complement strand
TCTGTGGTTTATACCCTGTCCCAGAGCATTGGGTCTGTGCTTTATCCCCTCTCCCACAGTTTTGGGATCCGTGGATGATTCATTATTCCCAGTTTTGGGATCTATGGATTATCCCCTATTCCCAGAGTTTTCAGATCCGTGGTTTATCCTGTCCCAAAGTTTTGGATCCATGGATTATCCCCTCTCTGAAAATTTTGTGATCAGTGGTTTATCCCTAAAGACATTCCCCAGATCTCCTCTCCCTCCAGCTGAATCCTCACCCCATTCCCAATTTTCTTTCCCACTAAACCCCCGGGAATTTCCCGTTTGCCCAGTGTTCAACACGGTGTACAACAGCGACGACAACGTCTTCGTGGGCGCGCCCACGGGCAGCGGCAAAACCATCTGCGCCGAGTTCGCCATCCTGCGCATGCTCCTGCAGAACTCCGAGGGCCGCTGCGTCTACATCACCCCCATGGAGGCCCTGGCCGAGCAGGTGGGCACCAGGAATTCCCTGGAGAAGGAATTCCCACCATCTTCACCCCTCAATTCTTCGGGATCTGCTCGGGGTTTGACCGCCCGGCGGGTTACGGGGGGATTTGGGAATTGCTTCAGTTTGGGGGGAGTTTGGAGGGGATTGTCCAGTTTTGAGGGGAATTTGGTGGGAATTACCCCAGTTTGAGAGGAATTTGGTGGGAATTGCTCAAATTTGAGGGGAATTGGTTGGGAATTGCCCCAGTTTGGTGGGAATTGCCCCTTTTTGAGAGGAATTTAGAGGGAAATTTGAGGGAATTGCCTCAGTTTGAGGGAATTGCCCCAATTTGAGGGAAACATGAGAGGAATGTGGTGGGAATTGCCCAAATTTGGTGGGAATTGCCTCATTTTGAGGGGAATTTGGAGGGAATTGCCCAGTTTTGAGGGGAATTTGGAGGGAATTGCCCCAGTTTTGGGATAAGACTGGTCTGGTGGGAATTCCTCAGGAATTTGGCCGGAATTGCCTGAGTCTGAGAGGAATTTAGAGGGAATTGCACCATTTTGAGGGGAATTTGGTGGGAATGGCTCCAGTTTAAAAGGAATTGGGTAGGAATTGCCCCAGTTTGAGGAGAACAACACCACTCCTGTGTGAATTCCTGAGAAATTTGGTGGGAATTGCCCCAGTTCGGGAATTTCCTCAATTTGAGAGGAATTTGGTGGGAATCACCCCATTTCAGGGATGATTTCCTGTGTGAATTCTGGATAAATCCATTGGGAACCTCCCGAATTCAAGGCCAATCCCCGTTTGCCCAGGTTTTCATGGATTGGTACGAGAAGTTCCAGGAGCGCCTCAACAAGAAGGTGGTGCTGCTCACGGGGGAGACCAGCACGGACCTGAAGCTGCTGGGCAAAGGGAACATCATCATCAGCACCCCGGAGAAGTGGGACATCCTCTCCCGCCGCTGGAAGCAGCGCAAGAACGTCCAGAACGTCAACCTGTTCATCGTGGATGAAGTGCACCTGATCGGGGGCGAGAACGGGGTGAGAGTCCTGGCAGTGGGGTGGGGATGGGTCCAGCCCAGTGGGATTTTGAGTTGTTTTGGAGAAGGTTTGCCTGGTGGGAATTGATCTGGTGGGATGGGAATGGGATGGGAGGGTCAGAAGGGGTTTCCATGGGGTGTCCTGGATGGATCTCAGCCAGGAACAATCCTGATCCTGCTCCTGATCCCACTCCCGATCCTGCTTCTGATCCTGGTCCCAATTCCATTTCTGATCCTGCTCCTGATCCCACTCCTGATCCTGCTTCTGATCCTGGTCCTGATCCCATTCCTGATCCCTTTTCTGATCCTGATGCTGTTCCATTTGTCTCTCAGGAAGCTCAGGAGGAGTTTCTATGGGTTCTCCTGGCTGGATCTCATCCCAATCCCATTCCCAATCCCATTTATCCCCCACAGCCCGTGCTGGAGGTGATCTGCTCACGGATCCCATTCCCAATCCCATTCCTGATCCCATTTATCCCCCACGGCCCGTGCTGGAGGTGATCTGCTCATGGATCCCATTCCCAATCCCATTCCTGATCCCATTTATCCCCATAGCCCGTGCTGGAGGTGATCTGCTCACGGATCCCATTCCCAATCCCATTCCTGATCCCATTTATCCCCATAGCCCGTGCTGGAGGTGATCTGCTCACGGATCCCATTCCCAATCCCATTCCTGATCCCGTTTATCCCCACAGCCCTTGCTGGAGGTGATCTGCTCGCGCATGCGCTACATCAGGAGGGATTTCCATGGGTTCTCCTGACCGGATCCCATTCCCAATCCCATTCCTGATCCCATTTTTTCCCCCACAGCCTGTGCTGGAGGTGATCTGCTCGCGCATGCGCTACATCTCGTCGCAGATCGAGCGGCCGATCCGCATCGTGGCGCTGAGCTCGTCGCTGTCCAACGCCAAGGACGTGGCGCACTGGCTGGGCTGCAGCGCCACGGCCACCTTCAACTTCCACCCCAACGTGCGCCCCGTGCCCCTGGAGCTGCACATCCAGGTAGGGACGGGATTCTTGGGAAAACCCCTTGGGATCGTTGGGAATTCTTGGCCATAATCCATTGGGGTTGTTGGGAATTCTTGGCTATAATCCCTTGGGATCTTTGGGAATCCTTGGCCATGATCCATTGGGATCATTGGTTATTCTTAGCCATAATCCATTGGGATTGTTGGTTATTCTTGGTCATGATCCATTGGGATTGTTGGTCATTCTTGGCCAATCAATTCTTGGCTACAATCCCTTGGGATTGTTGTTCATTCTTGGCCGTGATCCATTGGGACTGAGATTAGGATTGGCCATTGATCACCAATCCAATCCAAGGATCAGTCATTACCGTGCTGGAATTACGCGAATTTCCCAGGCTTTCCCACCAGTTTGGCAGGGAATCCTTTGGGATCCATCTGGCTTTGGGGTTTTTGGCAGGGTTTCAACATCAGCCACACGCAGACGCGGCTGCTGTCCATGGCCAAGCCCGTGTACCACGCCGTGATGAAGCACTCGCCCAAAAAACCCGTCCTGGTCTTCGTCCCATCCCGCAAACAGACTCGGCTCACGGCCATCAACATCCTGACCACCTGCGCCTCCGACGTCCAGCGCCACAGGTGGCACCTGGGGGACACCTGGGGACACCACGGGATGGGCTGTGGGGCTGGAGAAGGTCCAGGGTTGGGATATGGGGTTGGAGGTGGAGATGGGGAATTCCTGAGGGATCTGGGATGGGTTATGGAGTTGGAGAACATCTGTGATGGAGAATTGCTGAGGGAGATGGGAACAAGGACACCTGGAGGACACCACGGAGCTGCCCAGGGACACCTGAGGGCACCACAGGATGGGCTGTGGGGTTGGAGGATGTCCAGGGTTGGGTTATGGGGTTGGAGGTGGAGATGGGGAATTCCTTAGGGAGCTGAGGGGACTTGGCTTGGAGAAGAGGGGGATCGTGGGGTGGGATTGGATGGGATGGGATTGGGACTGGGATTTGAATCAGTGAGATTAAGGGGATGGGATCAAAGGGGGCAATGGGGCAAGGAGATGGGATTGGTAGGATTGATGAGATGGGATGGGATGGGGGATCCCAAAGGCCTTTCCCAACTCCCGGATCCCCGGCAGGTTCCTGCACTGCGCCGAGAAGGACCTGGTGCCGTACCTGGAGAAGCTGAGCGACCCCACGCTGAAGGAGACGCTGGTGAACGGGGTCGGGTACCTGCACGAGGGGCTCACGGCCATGGAGCGGCGCGTGGTGGAGCAGCTCTTCAGCTCCGGTCGGGGCACGGCGGGGTTGGGATGGGGTGGGATTGATCTTGGGGCTGGGATGGAATGGGATGGGAAGGGACAGAGATTGGGATGGGATGAGATTGATTTTGGGATTGGGATTGATGGGATGGGATGGGATGGAGAGGATGGGATAGGATAAAAATTGGGATTGGAATCGGGATGGGATGAGACTCATTTTGGAGATGGGATAGAGATTGTGTTTGTAATCAGGATTAGAATTGGGATTGGATGAGATTGATTTTTGGGGTTGGGATTGATAGGGTGGATGGGATAGGATGGGATAGAGATTGGGATTGGGATGGGATTGATTTTAGGGTTGGGATTGAGGGGATGAATAGGATGGAATAGAGATTGGGATTGGGATCAGGATTGGGATTGGATGAGGTTGATTTTAGGGTTGGCATTGATGGGATAGGACGGGATGGGATAGATATTGGGATTGGAATCAGGATTGGGATTGGGATGGGATGAGATTGATTTTGGGGCTGAGATTGATGGGATGGATTAGATAGGATGGGAAGAGATTGGGATTGGGATTGGGATCAGGATTGGGGTGGGATGAGATTCGTTTTGGGTCTGAGATTGATGGGATAGGATGGGGATGGGATAGAGACTGGGATTGGGATCGGGATTGGGGTGGGATGAGATTGATTTTTGGGGTTGGGATTGATGGAATGGGATGGGATAAAATGGGATCAGGATTGGGATGGGAAGGATGGGATTGGGATGGATGGGACAGAGGCTGGGATTGGATGGATCTCCACCTCCCACCCCAGAAATTCCGGGCTCTTCCCCACCCCCTCTCCGCGTACCCCGATCCCGGGGTCTCTGTCCCCCTGACCCCGGGTGCCCTCCCGCCCCCAGGAGCCGTGCAGGTGATGGTGGCCTCGCGCAGCCTCTGCTGGGGCATGAACATCTCGGCACACCTGGTGATCATCATGGACACGCAGTACTACAACGGCAAGATCCACGCGTGAGCACGGCCCCGGCCCCGCGGCGTGGGGCGGGATTGGGATGGGATCCGTGGGGTGGGATTGGGATGGGATCCGTGGGGTGGGATTGGGATGGGATCCATGGGGTGGGATTGGGATGGGGTTTGGGATGTGGTGGGATGAGACCGGATTGAGATTGGGATGGATGTGATGGGATTGGGTTTGGGTTTGGGATGGATGGGATGGATTGGGTTTGGGACGGGATAGGATGAGATTAGGATGGGATGTTGATTTGGTTTGGGATTGGATGGGATGCGGTGGGGTAGAAGGGATTGGATTGAGATTGGGATGGGATTGGATTGAGATTGGGATTGGAATGGGGTGGAATGGGATAGAATCAAAGGGATCACAGGGATCAGTGAGATGGAATGGGATGAGTGGGATTGGGATTGGGAATTGGGATGAGATTATGATGGGATTGGGATCCCAGGTGGGATAGGATGGATGGGGTAGTATGGGGGGACTGGGATTGGGATTAGGAGGGGGATTGGGATGGGGATCCCAGGTGGGATAGGATGGATGGGATTGGGATAGGGATGGCATTGGGATCCCAGGTGGGATTGGGATTGGGATTGGGATTGGGGTCCCTGGGGCGCTGCTGACGCCCTGGCCCTGCAGGTACGTGGATTACCCCATCTACGACGTGCTGCAGATGGTCGGCCACGCCAACCGCCCGCTGCAGGACGACGAGGGGCGCTGCGTCATCATGTGCCAGGGCTCCAAGAAGGTGGGACACGGATCTGGGGGCGTTCCTGGGATTCCAGCCGGGGCTGGCCTCCTCCAGATGGTGGATGAGCCTCACCAGGGTTGGGGTGGGATCGATGGGATGGGATGGGATGGGATGGGATGGAATGGAATGGAATGGAATGGATCCAAACCCTCACTCAGGGTTGGGATCACCATGAGGACAACTCAAACCCTCCTGGCACTGGGTGTTCCCACACTATTTTTGGGATGAAATCTTGAATTTTTCCCTTTTTTCTGTCCCTCCTGCCCCAGGATTTCTTCAAGAAGTTCCTGTATGAGCCTCTGCCGGTGGAGTCCCACCTGGACCACTGCATGCACGACCACTTCAACGCCGAGATCGTCACCAAGACCATCGAGAACAAGCAGGACGCCGTGGACTACCTGACCTGGACCTTCCTGTACCGCAGGATGACCCAGAACCCCAACTACTACAACCTGCAAGGTGGGAGCGGGCTCTGCGTGCCAGCAGGGAGCTCCTGCAGCCTGGAACGGCACTTGGGAATGTCCTGGGGTGGTTATGGTGCTGGCAATCCCATCTTGTCCCATCCCATCCCATCGCATGGATCCCATCCTACCCCATCCCTCCATTATCCCATATTCTCGTTATCCCATTACCCCATCCCATTTTCCCATTACCCCGTTATCTCATTATCCTATTACCCCAATGCATTATGCCATTCCATCCCATTACCCCATCCCATTTTCTCATCCCATTTTTCTATTATCCCATTTTATTATCCCATTATCTCATCCCATTCTCCCATGATCCCTTTATCCCATCCCACCCCACCCCATCCATCCCAACCCCATCATTCCCATCCCAATCCCATAATTCCAATTCCAACCCCATCATTCCCATCTCATCCCAATCCCATCATTCCCATCCCATCCATCCCAATCCCATTGTTCCCATTCCCATCCCATCATTCCCATCCCATTCAATCCCATCATTCCCATCCCACCCCACCCCATCCATCCCAACCCCATCATTCCCATCCCATCCTAATCACATCATTCCAATCCCATCCCATCATTCCCATCCCAACCCCATCATTCCCATCCCATCATTCCCATCCCAACCCCATCATTCCCATCCCAACCCCATCATTCCCATCCAAATCCCATCGTTTCCATCCCAATCCCATCATTCCCATCCCAATCCCATCATTCCCATGACCCCCCGGTCCCGCTGCAGGCGTGTCCCACCGGCACCTGTCGGATCACCTGTCGGAGCTGGTGGAGCAGACCCTCAGCGACCTGGAGCAGTCCAAGTGCATCAGCATCGAGGACGAGATGGACGTGGCCCCCCTCAACCTGGGCATGATCGCCGCCTACTACTACATCAACTACACCACCATAGGTGCCCAAAACCCCGGGTTCTGCCCTTTTCCCCCAAAAAAATCCATGGGGCTGGGGGTTTGAACACAAAAAATCCATGGGGTTGGGAATTTCCCTCAAAAAAATCCATGAGGTTGGGTGTTTCCCTCAAAAAATTCCATAGGTTTGGGTGTTTCCCCCAAAAACTCCCAAGTTTGGGGTGTTGTCCCAAAAAACCCCTGGTTTTGTTAATTTTCCTTCCAGAAGAATCCCTGGCTTTGGGTTTTCTCCCCCAAATTCCCAATTATTGCGTGTTTTCCCCCAGAACTGTTCAGCATGTCCCTCAACGCCAAGACCAAGGTGCGGGGGCTGCTGGAGATCATCTCCAACGCCGCCGAGTACGAGAACATCCCCATCCGGCACCACGAGGACAACCTGCTGCGCCAGGTCTGGCAGCTGTGGGGTCAATGGGATCAGTGGGGTCAATGGGATCATTGGGGTCCATGGAATGGGGTCGATGGGATCATTGGGATCCATGGGATGGGATCAATGGGATCCATGGAATGAGATGGGATCAATGGGAACATCCCCATCCGGCACCACGAGGACAGCTTGCTGTGCCAGGTCTGGAATCTGTGGGGTCAATGGGATCCATGGGATCCTTGAGATCCATAGGATGGGATCCATGGAATCCATGGGATGGGGTCACTGGGATCATTGGGATCGATGGGATGGGATCAATGGGAACATCCCCGTCTGGCACCACGACAACATGCTGCCCCAGGTCTGGGATCCATGGAGTCAGTGGGATCATTGGGATCCATGGTATGGGATCTATGGGATTATTGGGATCTATGGAATCAATGGGATGGGATCAATGGGATCCATGGGATGGGATCCATGGGAACATTCCCACCCGGCACCATGAGGACAACCTGCTGTGCCAGGTCTGGGATCATTGGGATGGAATCATTGGGGTGGGAGCCATGGGATCCATGGGATGGGATCAATGGGATCCATGGAATCCATGGGATGGGATGGGATCCATGGGAACATCCCCATCTGGCACCACGAGGACAACCTGCTGCACCAGGTCTGGGATCCATGGGGTCAATGGGATCAGTGGGATCCATGGAATGAGGTCAATGGGATCTGTGGGATGGGATCAATAGAATCGATGGGATCAATAGGAGCAATGGAGCGGGCTGAGAGTAGGATCAGTAGGATCGATTGGATTGGATGGGATGGAATGGGATCTGTTGGGATTGAGATGGACTGGGATGAGATGGGATGAGCACTCAACAATCCCAACCCCACAAATTCCACAATCCCAAACCTCTCTCCCTCCTCCTCCCCGGTGACAGAGCTGGTTTAGGGGTCAAGCCCCAGTTTGGGGTTTGGGCACTAAAGGGTTTCTCCTCCACCCGCAGCTGGCCCAGAAGGTGCCCCACAAGCTGACCAACCCCAAATTCAACGACCCCCACGTCAAGACCAACCTGCTGCTGCAGGCCCACCTGTCCCGCATGCAGCTGAGCGCCGAGCTGCAGTCGGACACCGAGGAGATCCTCAGCAAGGTGGGACCCCAAAACCCCGCTCGGGGCACGGGGAGCGCAGCAAAGGGTTCTTGGGGTGAGGAGCTGGAGAGACCCCCCATCCATCATGGGAAACGGGCTGGATTTGGGGTGGGGTGGGATTTATGGACGAGGACAGCAGGGGTGGGATAATGAGGTTCTCCAGGGGTTCCTCTACCCCACAGAGGCAGTTCTCCAGGAATTCCATCCTGGGTCCATCTATGGGGTCAATTCTGCGGGAATTCCATCCCATGGGGTCATTTTTCTGGGAATTCCATCCTGGCTCCATCCCATGGGGGCATTTCTCCAGGAATTCCATCCTGGGTCCATCTATGGGATCAATTCTGCAGGAATTCCATCCCATGGGGGCAGTTCTCCAGGGATTGCCCCATGTGGTCACTTTTCCATGGGGTCAGTTCTGCAGGAACTGCTCCAGCCTGTGTCCATCTCATGAAGTCCCCATCCCTGGCTGCCACTGACCATCTCTGACCATCCCTCACCATCACTGACCACCCCTGATCGTCCCTGTCCATCCCTGTCCATGTGTCCAGGCCATCCAGCTGATCCAGGCCTGCGTGGATGTGCTGTCCAGCAATGGGTGGCCGTGTCCATGTCCCTGTCCTTGTCACTGTCCATCCCTGTCCATCCCTGACCATCCCTGACCATCGCTGTCTATCTCTCACCATCCCTGTCCATCCCTGCCCATCCCTGTCCATCCCTGTCCATCCCTGTCCATCCCTGACCATCACTGTCCATCCCTGCCCATCCCTGTCCATCCCTGTCCATCCCTGACTATCCCTGTCCATCCCTGCCCATCCCTGTCCATCCCTGACCATCACTGTCCATCCCTGCCCATCCCTGTCCATCCCTGACTATCCCTGTCCATCCCTGCCCATCCCTGTCCATCCCTGACCATCACTGTCCGTCCCTGTCCATCCCTGCCCATCCCTGTCCATCCCTGACCATCACTGTCTGTCCCTGCCCATCCCTGTCCATCCCTGTCCATCCCTGCCCATCCCTGTCCATCCCTGTCCATCCCTGTCCATCCCTGACCATCCCTGACCATCCCTGTCCATCTGTCCAGGCCATCCGGCTGATCCAGGCCTGCGTGGACGTGCTGTCCAGCAATGGGTGGCTCAGCCCGGCGCTGGCCGCCATGGAGCTGGCCCAGATGGTCACCCAGGCCATGTGGTCCAAGGACTCGTACCTGAAGCAGCTGCCCCACTTCACCTCCGAGCACATCAAACGCTGCACGGACAAGGTACAGCTGGGGACACCTTGGGGACACCTTGGGACCGAGGGGACACCTTGGGGACACTCTAAAGATATCCAAGGGACATCCAGGGGACACCTTGGGATCGCTTTGGGGACACCTTGGGAACATCTTGGGGACACGTTGGGACCCAGAGGACACCATGGGGACACCTTGGGGATATCCAAAGGACACCCAGGGGACACCTTGGGGACACTCTGGGGACACCTAAGGGACATCCAAGGGACACTTTAGGGACACCCAAAGGACACTTTGGGGACACCTTGGGGATACCTAAGGGATATCCAAGGGACACTTTTGGGACACCTTGGAAACACTTTGGGGACATTTATGGGACACTTTGGGGACACCTTTGGACCAAGAGGGCACCCAGGGAGCACCTTGGGATCCATGGAACACCTTGGGGACATCCTGGGGACACCCAGGGGACGCCCAAGAGAGACCCTGGGGACACTTTGGGGATACCCAAGGGACACTTCGGGGACATCCAGGGGGCACCCAAGGGACACTTTGGGGACACACTGGGGACACCTCGGGCCGACTGTGGGCACCGCAGGGCGTGGAGAGCGTGTTTGACATCATGGAGATGGAGGACGAGGAGCGCACGGCGCTGCTGCAGCTGCCCGAGGCGCAGATCGCCGACGTGGCGCGCTTCTGCAACCGCTACCCCAACATCGAGCTGTCCTACGAGGTGGGCGACAGGGACAGCATCCGCAGGTGAGAATGGGGTCAGCAGGGTCATTGGGATGGGATTGGGGTCATTGGAGTCATTGGGATTGTTGGGATCGTTGAGTTCATTGCGATCATTGGGTTGGGGATGGTTCTTCAACCGCTACCCCAACATGGAGCTGTCCCATGAGGTGGGGGACAGGGACAGCATCCAAAGGTCTGTAGGGGATTGGGATCAGGATTGGGATCATTGGGATTGGGATCATTGGGGTCATCGGGTTTGGGATTGGGGTCTGGATCATGGTGTGGTCCTACTGTTGCTGATCCTGTTGTCTCCAGGTGTGTGGGATGGGATCGGGATGGGGTTTGGGGTTTGGGATGGGATCAGGGTGGGGTTTGTGGTCACTGTTCCCATTGGGGTTTGGGGTTTGTGGTCACTGTTCCCATCTCTGTCCCCAGCGGTGGCCCCGTGGTGGTGCTGGTGCAGCTGGAGCGTGAGGAGGAGGTCACCGGGCCGGTGATCGCCCCCCTGTTCCCACAGGTACCGCGGGGTCAGGATCCCATCCATCCCATCCCATCCATCCCCATCCCATCCATCCCCATCCCATCCATCCCCATCCCATCCATCCCATCCATCCCCATCCATCCCCATCCCATCCATCCCCATCCATCCCCATCCCATCCATCCCCATCCATCCCCATCCATCCCATCCCATCCCATCCCATCCATCCCCATCCCATCCATCCCATCCCATCCATCCCATCCCATCCATCCCATCCCATCCATCCCCATCCATCCCATCCATCCCCATCCCATCCATCCCCATCCCATCCATCCCATCCCATCCATCCCATCCATCCCCATCCATCCCCATCCATCCCATCCATCCCTATCCATCCCCATCCCATCCATCCCCATCCATCCCCATCCCATCCATCCCATCCCATCCATCCCCATCCCATCCATCCCCATCCCATCCATCCCCATCCCATCCATCCCATCCATCCCCATCCATCCCCATCCCATCCATCCCATCCCATCCCATCCATCCCATCCATCCCCATCCATCCCATCCCATCCATCCCCATCCATCCCCATCCATCCCCATCCCATCCATCCCCATCCATCCCCATCCCATCCATCCCATCCATCCCATCCCATCCATCCCATCCATCCCATCCATCCCATCCATCCCCATCCATCCCCATCCCATCCATCCCATCCATCCCAATCCCATCCATCCCCATCCATCCCATCCATCCCATCCATCCCCATCCATCTCCATCCCATCCATCCCATCCATCCCCATCCCATCCATCCCATCCATCCCCATCCATCCCCATCCCATCCATCCCATCCATCCCAATCCCATCCATCCCCATCCATCCCATCCATCCCATCCATCCCCATCCATCTCCATCCCATCCATCCCATCCATCCCCATCCCATCCATCCCATCCCATCCATCCCATCCCATCCATCCCCATCCCATCCATCCCCATCCATCCCCATCCATCCCCATCCCATCCATCCCCATCCATCCCCATCCCATCCATCCCATCCCATCCATCCCCATCTATCCCCATCCATCCCCATCCCATCCATCCCCATCCCATCCATCCCATCCATCCCCATCCCCATCCATCCCCATCCCATCCATCCCATCCATCCCCATCCATCCCCATCCCATCCATCCCATCCCCATCCATCCCCATCCATCCCCATCCCATCCATCCCCATCCATCCCCATCCCATCCATCCCATCCCATCCATCCCCATCTATCCCCATCCATCCCCATCCCATCCATCCCCATCCCATTCATCCCATCCATCCCATCCCATCCCCATCCATCCCCATCCCATCCATCCCATCCATCCCATCCATCCCCATCCCATCCATCCCCATCCCATCCCATCCATCCCCATCCCATCCCCATCCATCCCCATCCATCCCCATCCCATCCATCCCAATGATGTCCCCAATGTCCCCAACATCCCCTGATGTCCCCACAGGAGGGTGTGGAGGGCTGGTGGGTGGTGATGGGGGTGTCCCTGTGGTCACAGTGTCTCTGATGTCCCCGATGTCCCCTTGCTGTCCCCACAGAAGCGTGAGGAGGGCTGGTGGGTGGTGATCGGCGACTCCAAGTCCAACAGCCTCATCTCCATCAAACGCCTGACGCTGCAGCAGAAGGCCAAGGTGACACTGGGGTGACACTGGGGGGGTGACATGAGTGACACCGTGGTGGTGACACAGGGTGGGTGCCATGGGCTGGATGATGCCAAGGTGACACCGGGCTGGGTCACACCAAGGTGCGATGGGCTGGGTGACACCAGGTGACACTGGGCTGGGTCACACCATGCTTCCATGGTGTCACACCAAGGTGCCATGGGCTGGGTGACACCAGGTGACACTGGGCTGGGTCACACCATGCTTCCATGGGGTCACACCATGGTGCCATGGGCTGGGTGACCCCGGGTGACATTGAAGTGCCATGGGCTGGGTCACACCATGGTGTCACAGGTTGGGTGACACTTGGTGACCCCGTGGTGCTGTCCCTGTCCCCAGGTGAAGCTGGACTGGGTCACACCATGGTTCCATGGGCTCACACCATGGTGTCACAGGTTGGGTGACCCCGGGTGACACTTGGTGACCCCGTGGTGCTGTCCCTGTCCCCAGGTGAAGCTGGACTGGGTCATACCATGGTGTCACAGGTTGGGTGACCCCGGGTGACACTTGGTGACCCCGTGGTGCTGTCCCTGTCCCCAGGTGAAGCTGGACTGGGTCATACCATGGTGTCACAGGTTGGGTGACCCCGGGTGACACTTGGTGACCCCGTGGTGCTGTCCCTGTCCCCAGGTGAAGCTGGACTTCGTGGCCCCGGCCGCGGGCACCCAGCACTACACGCTGTTCTTCATGAGCGACGCCTACATGGGCTGCGACCAGGAGTACAAGTTCAGCGTGGACGTCAAGGAGGCCGAGAGCGACTCCGAGTCCGACTGAGCCCCACGCGGCCCCGGGGATCCCCAAAATCCATCGGGATCCCAAATGGCCCTGAGAAAACCCTCAGAATTCCAAAATATCCCACAGAATGCTAAAATGGCCCAGAGAATCCTAAAAAGTCCCTCAGGATCCTAAACGCCCCTCAGGATGCCAAAATTATCCCAGTGAAATCCCACAGAATCCCAAAATATCCCAGTAAAAACCAAAAAAATCCCAGCAAAATCCCACAGAATCCCCAAAATCCCGAAATATCCCAGTGAAATCCCAGCCAGATACTGTAAAATACCAGAAAATTCTATCAAAATCCCACAGGATCCCAGCAACAATCCCATAAAATCCCCCAGGTCCCCCTCCCGCGTTCCCAGTGGTTTTTAGGGTTTGGATGTTTTGTACAGTTTTGTTTTTTAGGTTGGAATAAACTTCAGGATGTGACTCGGGCTCAGTGGTGGATCCCAAATTCCCAGATCCCAAACCCTTGGATCCCAAATTCCCCGATCCCAAACTCCTGGGTCCCAAATTTCCTTATTCCTGGAAGACATGGGAAGGTCTTGGAGGCCACAGGGGAAGTTTTTCTCCCACTTTATTCCCAGTTTTTGGGAAAATTCCCAGATTTTTTCCCATTTTATTTTTGGTGTTTTTCTGACAATTCCCAGGTTTTTGTCCCACTTTTTCCCAGAGTTTTTGGGAAAGTTCCCAGATTTTTTCCCCAGTTTATTCCCATTGTTTCTGAGGCAATTCCCAGGTTTACTCCTGCTGTTCTTGGGCCAATTCCCATTTATTTTCCCCATTTTATTCCCATTGCTTTCAGAACAATTCCCAAATTTACTCCCAATATTTCCGGGACAATTTTTAGGATTTTTTTCCCAGTTTATTTCCAGTGCTTCTGGGACAACCCCCACAGAGTTTTTTTTTTTCCCAGTTTATTGCTGGTATTTCCCCATCCATTCCCAAAGTTTTCCTGGGGATTTTCCAGGAATTTTTTTCCGCCATTTTCTTTCCGTTTCCCCGCCATTTTCAGATCATTTTCCCGCCATTTTCCTCCTTCCTTCCGCCATTTTGTGGTCATTTTCCCGCCGTTTCCAGGTCGTTTTCCCGCCGTTTTCTAGATGTTTTCCCACCATTTTCCAGATGTTTTCCAGCTGTTTTCCGGCCGTTCCCTCAGGCGTACTCCAGGTGCTGGGCGGCCCCGCGGGGCTCGGGGCCCTTGGCCGGGCTCAGGTAATCCCTCAGCTCCAGCTCCATCTTCTTGGCCTTCAGCGCCGCCGAGTGCAGCTTCTCCAGGAACTCGGGCATCCCTGGGGACCCCGGAGGGTGGGAAACCCTTCTCCCAAATTTTCCCCCTTTTCCCCCAATTTTCTCCTTTTTTTCCCAATTTTTTCTTCATTTTTCTCCCAATTTTTTACCCTCTTCCCCCAGTTTTTTCTCCATTTTCGCCCCAATTTTTCCCCAATTTCTCCCAATTTTCCCCTAATTTTTATCTCTTTTTCCCTTCTTTTCCAGTTTTTCCTGATTTTTCCCTTTTCTCTCCCCATTTTCCCTTTCCCAAGTGCAGCTTCTCCAAGAACTCCGGTATTCCTGGCAATTCCTAAAAGATGAGAAAAAATTCCCAACCCCCTTTTACCCAATATTTCCCCCAGTATTTCCCACTTTTCCCCCAATTTTTACCCTCTTTCCCCATTTTTTTCCCCCTTTTCTCCCCCCAGTTTTTCCTTCTCTTCCTCCCCCCTTTTTCCCAAGATTTCCTTGGAATTTTGGGGTTTTTTTGGGAATTCTCACCGCTGGACACCATCCAGCTGAGGCAGTAGCGCGGGAACACGGTCTGGGGGTTGTCGCTGTAGGTCAGCAGGTAATCGAAGCCGTTCTGGAAAACGCCAAAATCACCCACAATTCCCCAAAATCCCAAAAATCCCTGGTGGGAATTGGCCCAGAAACCACCCCCAGATCCCAAATTCCAAAAAAATTTCCCCCAAATTCTCCTTTTTTTGGTGGTTTTTTCCTAGCTTTTGAGGTTTTTCCACTCCAAGAACCCACCCCAACTCCCCCTAAATCCTGGGATTTTCCAAGAATTTCTGGGATTTTCCCCAGTTTTTCCCAATTTTCCCAGGATTTTTCCCTGTGACTTTCCCAGAATTTTTTCCCAATTTTGCTGGAATTTTCCCCAGATTTTTCCTGGAATTTTCCCATTATTTTTCCCTAATTTTTCCTGGATTTTTCTTCAGTTTTACCACGATTTTCCCCAGGATTTCCCCAGGATTTTCCCCAATTTTTCCGGGATTTTGGGCATTCCCACCTCGTCGAAGCCGCGGTGGGGCCGGATCACCATGTGGGATTCGTAGCTCCGAACCCGGACGTGCTCGGGGTCCTCGGGAATCCCGGGATGCTCCACGGCCCTGTGGGATCATCCAGAATTACCCTGAATTATCTGGGAATTACCCCAGAATTTGTAGGAATTCCAGGATTTTTTTTCCCAGGAATTCAGTGAGGTTTTTTTGGGGGATTTTTTGGGAATTCCATGGGGGATTTCTTTGGGAATTGACAGGAATTCTGTAGGGGCTTTTTGTCCAGAAATTCCATGGGGTTTTTTTGGGAATTCCATGTGGGATTTTTTTTGGGAATACCAGAAGGGATTTTTTAGAAATTCCGTGGAAGGTTTTGGGGAATTCCAGAGGGGATTTTTGGGAATTCTGTGGGGGATTTTTCAGGAATCCCATAAGACTTTTTTCTGGGAATTCCATGGGGGTTTTTGGGGGGAATCCCATGGGTTTTTTGGGGGAATTCCGTGAGTTTTTTTGCGGGATGCCCCACCTGGAGACGAGCACCATGAGGTTGCGGTCGCTGTCGACGCTGTAGCGCCGGACGTAAACGTAATCCCGGGAGTACATCGGGTACTGCAACGGGAACGGGGTCAGGATCCCAAAATGGACCCCAGACCCCTTCCCAGATCCCAATCCCACATCTCAGGGAACAGGATCAGCCCCAATCCCAGATCCTGATCCCGGTCCCTGATCCCAAATCCAAAATCCTAACCCCAAATTTTGATCCCAAACCTCAAATCCCAGGGGTTCGCCAGGAGCTGCTTGACCCAGTGGATCACCTCAGATCCCCAATCCCAGATCCCAATCCCAAATTCCCATGGCTGACTGGGAACTGCGTGACCCAGTGGATCACCTTGGATCCCAGATCCCAAATTCCAAGTCCCAGAGGATCCTCTGTGTCTCACTGGGAACTGTGTCACCCAGTGGCTCCCCTCAGATCCCAAACCCCAAATCCTGAACCCCAAATTCCAGATCCCAAATCCCAGAACCCAAATCCCTCAATGCTCACGGGGAACTGTGTGACCCAGTGGATCCCATCAATCCCAAAAACCTCAATCCCAAATCCCCAATCTCTCACCGGGAACTGTGTGACCCAGTGGGTCCCCTCAGACCCCAAATCCCAAACCCCAAATCCCCAATCCCAAAGGATCCCTGGGGATTCTCCCTGGGAACTGCGTGACCCAGTGGATCCCAAATTCCAGACCCCAAACCCCAATCCCAAATCTCTCACCGGGAACTGCGTGACCCATTGGATCACCTCTGATCCCAAACCTCAATCCCAAATCTCCGATCCCAAATCCCAATCCCCAATCCCAGATCCCAAAGGATCCCTGGGGTTTCTCACCGGGAACTGCGTGACCCAGGGGATCCCCTCAGATCCCAGTCCCAAATCCCAAACCCAGATCCCAAATCCCAATCCCAAATCCCAAATCTCTCACCGGGAACTGCGTCACCCAGTGGATCCCCTCAGATCCCAGTCCCAAATCCCAAACCCAGATCCCAAATTCCCAAATCCCAAATCTCTCACCGGGAACTGCGTCACCCAGTGGATCACCTCCGAGCCCGTGGCCGGGTCTCGCTCCACCACGTCGAGCTTCAGCACCAGCGAATCCCACTGCTTGCGGTACTCGGTGTCCAGCTGGGAAATATCCCAAAAAAACCAGGAATTCCAGGGAAATCCCGGGAAAACAGGGGCAGGGAAATCCCAAAAACAAACCCGGGATAACGGGGAAATCCCGGAATTCGAGGGAAAAATGGGAGCAGGGAAATCCCAGAAATAAACCCGGGACAATGGGGAAACCCTGGGGAAAAACCTGGAAATAAATCCTGGAATTCCAGGGGAAATGGGACCAGGAATGACTGAAAGAAATCCTGGAATTCCAGGGAAAACTGGGATGGGGAAATCCCAGAAATAAACCCGGGATAACGGGGAAATCCTGGGAAATGGAGATTGAGGAGAAACCTGGGAATAAATCTTGAAATTCCAGGGGAAATGGGATCAGGAATGACTGAAAGAAATCCTGGAATTCCAGGGGAATCCTGGGAAATTGGGACTGGGGAAAAACCTGGGAATAATCCCGGAATTCCAGGGAAAATCCAGGATTTTTCAGGGATAGGGAAAACCGTGGAATTCCAGGAAAAACCAGGGGAAAATCCCTTCCCCCCTCCCCTACCCTGATCCCAGAAAACCCTTGGGAGGAAATCTGGAATTTCTGGGAATGTTTGGGAAAAATGGGATCCGGAATTTTCCAGGATAGGATCAAAAGTAGGAATTTTCCAGGATTTTCTGGGATCCACCTGGAATTCCAAAACATTCCCAGCCCTGGAATCAAATCCTGGCAAGAATTTCCAGGGAATTTTTGGGAATTCCGCTCACCTGGACGTTGAAGAATTGCCTGGGAGTGACGTCGGTGTAGGAGCCGAAAACTGCGGGAAAATCCCAAAAATCAGCAAATCCCAAAAGCCCAAAAATCCCCAAATCCTGGGAATCCCAAAATCCCAGGAATCCAAAAATTGGGAATTTCAGGGATTTGGGGAAGTTGGAAATTGGGGAATTCAGGGATTTGGGATTTTGGGAATTGGGGAATTTGGGGATTTTGGGAATTCAGGAATTTGGGGATTGAGAATTTCAGGGATTTTGGTAATTGGGGAACACGGGAATCTGGGATTTTGGGAACTCAGGAATTGGGGATTTCGGGGATTTTGGGGAATTTGAGATTTCAGGATTTTGGGAACTTGGGGTTTTGGGATTTTAGGAATTCCTGGATTTTGAGAATTGGGGAATTTGGGAATGTCATGATTTTGGGAACTTCCAAATTTGGGGATTTTGGGAATCTGGGAATTTTGGGAATTCGGGAATCTGGGATTTTGGGGACTTTGGGATTTCAGGAATTGGGGATTTTGGGGGCTTTGGGATTTCAGGAATTTGGGATTTCAGGAATTGGGGATTTTGGGGGCTTTGGGATTTCAGGAATTTGGGATTTCAGGAATTTGGGGTTTCAGGAATTGGGGATTTTGGGGGCTTTGGATTTCAGGAATTTGGGATTTCAGGAATTGGGGATTTTGGGAATTCGGGAATTGGGGATTGAGGATTCCCCACCTCGGTACTGGAACAGCGCCGAGCCGGGGATGGGGCGGCGCCAGAGGCGGAACCGCTCCCGCTGCATCACCGGCTCCCAGCCCCGCTCCTGCTCCGGGAACGCCGCGGGATCCTCGAGCTGCTGCAGCGCCTGCGCCGACCTGCGGGGCAGTCCCGGTTTTTATGGGATACCGGGAGCTAAATTCGCGATTTTTATCCCCAGTATTTCCAATGTCCCATTCCTAGTATCCCCGTTATCCCGGTATTCCCCCCATTCCCGCGTTATTCCCGTTATTATTCCCGGTGTTATTCCCGGTATTATCCCCATTATCCCCGCCGTTATTCCCGCCGTTATTCCCGGTGTTTCCCGCTCACCGCCTCAGCTCCTCCTCCTCGATGCGCTGCCCGTCCCACACGAAGGCCCCGGCACCGACCGCGGCCATCAGGGCGCCCCGCGGCGCTCCCAGCCCGCACCGGCCGCGGGAACCTCCCCAGCGGCCGCGCCCGGAGCCGCCGCTCCCGGAGCCGCCGCTCCCGGTTCCTCTCCCGGTGCCGCGGGCCGCGTCCCCGGGCCCGCCGCGCTGCCGGGCCCGGCGCACCGTCCCGCAGGCGCAGTGGCGGGCGAGCAGCGCCAGCAGCAGCGGCAGCGGCGCGGGGCCGGGGGCGGCTCCGGGGGAGGCCCCGCCGGTGCCTCCGGTGGCGCCGCGGGCGGCGAGCGCGGCCAGCGGCCGCCACATGCCGGCCCCGCCGCGCCGCGCGTCGCGCTCCAGCGCGTCATCGGCGCGCGCCGCGCCGCTATTGGCCGGCGCTGCACCGCCCCGCGCTCTGATTGGTTGGAGGGGATAAGGCCACGCCCAGCAGCGCGTGATACCGGAAAGGGGTGTGAGGGCGAGAGGGAATGGGGGGCGAAGCGGTGGGCGGGGCTTGTGAGTGGCCACGCCCCCGGAGCCTCTATGGGGTCGGGGTGGTTTTAGGGGATTTTGGGGGGGGTTTTGGGGATTTTCGAGGGTTTTTGGTGTTGTTATGAGGCGCTGTGGGGTCTGGGCGGTTCCGGCCTTCCCATTGGTCCGAGCAGTTACGCCTCGCGCGGTGATTGGCTGCAGAGGGGAAGCCACGCCCACCCGCGCATGGTACCGGAAGAGGGCGGCAAGGGCGACGGGGGAAGGGGCGGGGCTTGGATGGGTGGAGACGTTTGGGGCGGGGCTTGACCGGGGCCACGCCCCCTGCAGGGGGATCAAGGGCGGGAATTTTTGGGATCCCGCCCAGTTTTATGGGATCCAGGGCAATTTTATGGGATCCATCCCCAATTTTATGGGATCCATCCCCATTTTTATGGGATCCATCCCCAATTTTATGGGATCCATCCCCATTTTTATGGGATCCATCCTCATTTTTATGGGATCCATCCCCATTTTTCAGGCTCCATCCCTCCCCATTCCCAACCACCCTCCGATCTCTTTCCCCCCTTTATTCCCCCAAATCCCGCGTCCGATCCCAAATCCCAAAATCCCCGAGCAACCCCTCCCATCCCTCCTCCCATCCCTGTGGGGTTTTTTTGGGAATTCTCTCAGAAAATCCCATTTTCCACAGATTTATTGGCGCCCTCTTTGCATATCCAGGGAATCCCGAAGCTTTTCCCGTTGGATCCCAAATCCCGGGATTTTCCCCCGAGGGTTTTTGGGTTAATTTGGCTCCTCCCGAGCCTTTCCCGGGATTTTTAATTTTTTTTTTCATGGAATTTTTTATTTTTCCAGGATTTTTCTGGGATTTCCATCCCGGGGGAGCTCTTGCATAGCCGGGGGGAAGAAAAAATGGGAAAAAAGAGCAGGAAAAGGGGGACAAAAGCGGGAAGTTTGGAATAAAAGCAGGAAAATCTGGATAAAAGCATCAGGACCTCCAAGGAGTCGGATCCCGGGGTTAAAATTCCCTAAAAATCCAGGAGATTCCCTAAAAAATCCCCCCTGAGCCGAAGCGTTCCAGGAATGGGAATTTTGTCGGGAATTTCAATCCTGACGGGATTTTTTTTCCTATTTTTTTGTTGTTTTGGCCCCAAAAATTTCTGGGAAAAATCAGAGCGGGGAAAAAATTGGGAATTTTGTGGGGGGAAAAGTGGGATGGGAGTGGAGGGGTTTGCATAAAAGCTCCGGGTTTTTCCAGCAGGGCTCATCCCGATTTCCCAGGGAGGCCAAAATTCCCAAATTTTGTGGGATGATCCCGAAAAAAGCCAAAAAAAAAAAAACCCCAAAGGCGATCCCGGAATTCCCAGAGCCTGGAATAAAGTGCAGAATGTCCATGGGGGGTGGGGAAAAGGGGGAGCGGGGATGGGAATTCCCAAATTTTTAAATAGGGGGAGAAATGTGGGAGAAGGGGGGAGAGCCGGGAGAGGGGACGGGGTGGGGAATGGGGGACCCCAAAGTTGGGGATCCGGTGGGAATTGGAGATCCCAGAGTTCTCATTCCACAGGGAATTCCAGATCCCAAAGTTCTGGAGCCGTGGGAAATTGGGGATCCCAAAGTTCTTGATCCATGGAGATCCCAAAGTTCTGGATCCACTGGAAATTGGGGATCCCAAAGTTCTCGTTCCAGGGGGAATTGGGGATCCCGAAGTTCTCAGTCCATTGGGAATTGGGGATCCCAAAGGTTTCGATCCATTGGGAATTCCTGACCCCAAAGTCCTCGACCCATGGAGAGCCCAGAGTTCTCATTCCAGGAGGATCCTAAAGTTCTCAACGTGTTGGCAATTGGGGATCACAAAGTTCTCAGTTCATGGAGATCCCAGAGTTCCTGATCCATTGGGAATTGGGGATCCCAAAGTTCTCATTCCAGGGGGAATTGGGGATCCCAAAGTTCTGGAGCCGTTAGGAATTGGGGATCCCAGAGTTCTCAATTCATTGGGAATTCCTGACCCCAAAGTCCTCGACCCATGGAGATCCCAAAGTTCTGGATCCACTGGAAATTGGGGATCCCAAAGTTCTCATTCCAGGGGAATCCCAAAGTTCTGGATCCGTTGGGAATTCCTGACCCCAAAGTTCTCAATCCACAGGGAATTAATTGGGGATCCCAAGGCTCTCAGTCCATGGAGATCCCAAAGCTCTCACTCCACGGGGAACTGGGCATCCCGAAGTTCTCGATTCATTGGGAATTGGGGATCCCAAAGTTCTGGATCCGTGGAGATCCCAAGGTTCTCATTCCATTGGGAACTGTGGATCCCACTCCCCTCATTCCAAGGAAAACCCACCTGGAGCAGGAGAGCCACGGAACCAAGTCGGGGATCGAGGCCCTGCAAGATCTCCTGGGATCCACCTGGAGAAACCCTCCCCTTGAAGATCTCCAGAGATCCATCTGGAGAAATCCTTGGCTGGAAGAACTTCCTGTGTCCATCCAGAGCAATCTTTTGCTGGAAGATCTCTTGGGATCCACCTGGAAAAGTCCTTCCCTGGAACAATCCTGGGATGCACCAGGATAAATCCTCCCCTGGAAGAACCTCCAGAGATCCACCTGGAGAAACCCTTTGCTGGAACATCTCCTGGGATCCACCTGGACAGATCCTCTCCTGGAAGAACTTCCCGTGTCCATCCAGACCAATCCTTTGTTGAAAGAGTTTTTGGGATCCACCTGGGCAGGTCCTCCCCTGGAAGACCTCTTGACATCTCCCCAACCCAACCCTCCCACACCACGTCCCCCACCCCAATGAGATCCGGCCTCTCCGTCCACTCGATCCAACACCATCATGGTGGCCACCATTGCGATGACCGGGATCGCAGTGACCACAATCATGGTGACCAGCATCAAGGTGACCACGATCAGGGTGGTCACCCATCACGATGACCACAATCATGGTGGCCACCACCATGATGACCATGATCACAGTGACCGGGATCACAGTGACCACAATGACCGTGATTATGGTGGCTACCATCACAATGACCGCTATCATGGCGACCGGGACGCCGATGACCACAATCATGGTGACGTGGATCAAGGTGACCACAATCATGACGACCACAATGATGGTGGCCACCACCACAATGGCCATGATGATGGTGACCACAATTAAGGTGACCACCCATCACGCTGACCAGGATCATGGTGACCACAATCAAGGTGACCACCCATCATGATGACTAGGATCATGGTGATCACGGTGACCAGGATCATGGTGGCCACCATCATGATAACCACCATCACGGTGGCCACCGCTATGACCACGATCATGGTGACCTGGATCACGATGACCACAATCATGGTGGCCACGACCACGATGACCATGATCATGGTAACCAGGATCAAGATGACCACCCATTACGATGACCGCCATCACGGTGGCCACCATCACGATGACCGGGATCAAGGTGACCACCCATCATGATGACCAGGATCATGGTGATCATGGTGACCGGGATCACGGTGGCCACCATCACGCTGACCATGATCAGAGTGACCAGGATCAAGGCGACCACCCATTACGATGACTGCCATCTTGGTGGCCACCATCACGCTGACCATGACCACGATGACCGGCATCATGGTGGCCACCATCACAACGACCATGATCATGGCGACCGGGATCAAGGTGACCACCCATCACGCTGACCGCCATCTTGGTGGCCACCATCACGCTGACCAGGATCATGGTGAGTGGCATCACGGTGACCACCCATCATGATGACCAGGATCATGGTGATCATGGTGACCAGGATCATGGTGACCACCATCACGCTGACCGCCATCTTGGTGGCCACCATCACGCTGACCATGATCACAATGACCGGGATCACGGTTGGCACCACCATGATGACCACCCATCATGACGACCACCATCACAGTGACCGCTATCTTGGTGGCCACCACCGCGCTGACCAGGATCATGGTGATCATGGTGACCAGGATCATGGTGGCCACCATCACGATGACCAGGATCATGGTGACTGGGATCAAGGTGACCACCCATCTCTATGACCAGGACCACGGTGACTGGGATCATGGTGGCCACCACCACAGTGACCATGATCACAATGACCAGGATCAAGGTGACCACCCATCACGCTGACCGCCATCTTGGTGGCCACCATCACAATGACCAGGATCATGGTGACCGGGATCACGGTGGCCACCCATCACGACGACTAGGATCATGGTGATCATGGTGGCCACCATCACGATGACCATGATCACAGTGACCGGGATCAAAGTGACCGTGATCACGGTGGCCACAATCACACTGACCACAATCATGGTGATCATGGTGACCGGGATCATGGTGGCCACCATCTCTATGACCGGGATCACGGCGACTGGGATCGTGGGGGCCACCACCACAATGACCACGATCATGGTAACCAGGGGTAACCAGGATCAAGGTGACCACCCATTACGATGACCGCCATCATGGTGGCCACCATCACGCTGACCACGATCACGGTGACCGGGATCAAAGTGACCGCCATCACGGTGGCCACCGCCGCGCCGACCGCCGTCACGGCGTGTACGCGGGCGGCGGCTGGAACTGGTTGACCACCTCGTAGTCGGGCCCGTAGGGCTCGGCCTCCTCCATCTCGGAGAGCAGCTCCAGCGCCTGCTCCTCCTCCTCGCTGGGGTAGTGCCGCAGCAGGTTGGCGGCCGTGGCCAGGATGGAGGCGCCGCCCGCGCCCGCCACCAGGTAGAAGCTGACGGCGAAGGTGACGAAGACCTGCGAGCCGTGGTACTTCTTGTGCTGCTGCTGCTGCGCCAGGAGCAGCTCCGAGGCCCAGTAGCAGAAGCCGATCACCGTGGCGCACTGCAGGACTGCAAAATGGGGGAAAATTCGGTTACATTGGGGAAAAATGGGGGAAAATTGGGTTAGATTTGGGAAAAAACGGGGAGAAAAACAAGAAAAATGGGGTAAAAATGGGTTGGATTGGGGAAAATTGGGTCTGGGGTCTCCAGGAGCAGCTCCGAGGCCCAGGAGCAGAAGCCGATCACCGTGGCGCACTGCAGCACTGGAAATGGGGAAAATTCAGTTAGATTTGGGAAAAATGGGGGAAAAAACATCCAAAAATGAGGTAAAAATGGGTTCAATTGGGAAAAAATTGGGAACAAACATCAAAAATGGGTAAAACTGGAGTGGGTTTGGTGTCTGGGGTCTCCAGGAGCAGCTCCAAGGCCCAGGAGCAGAAGCCGATCACCGTGGCGCACTGCAGCACTGGAAATGGGGAAAATTCAGTTAGATTTGGGAAAAATGGGGGAAAAAACATCCAAAAATGAGGTAAAAATGGGTTAGGTTGGGGGAAATTGGGTCTGGGGTCCCCAGGAGCAGCTCTGAGGCCCAGCAGCAGAACCCGATCGCCGTGGCACACTGGAGAACCGGGGGAAAAACATGGAAAAATGGGAAAAAATGGATTAGATTTGGGTAAAAATGGATTAGATTCAGGAAAAATGGGAAAAAAAATCCCAAGAAAAATGGGGGGAAAATGGAGGAAAAAACGTGGAAAAAAATGGGAAAAAAACATGGAAAAATGGGTTGGAATGGAGAAAAAATGTGAGGAAAAAATGGGAAAAATTGGAAAAAAAAAGGGGTTGGATTGGGGGAAAGGGGCTTAGATTGGGAGAATAATAGGAAAAAATGGTAAAAAAGAGAAAAAAGATGGGTTAGATTGGGAGCAAATGGGGGAAAAATGGGAAAAAAATGGGGATTTTTAGGGGGAAATTTTGTTGCTTTTTCTTTAATTTCCAGGGGATTTTGGGGGGGGATTTTTGGGTGTAATTCTGCTGTGGTTTTTTTTTTTTTAATTTTGGGGGGATTTTTAGGGGATTTTTGGGTGGAATTTCATCACTTTTTTTTTTAATTCTGGGGGTGTTTTTGGGGTGCCCCCACCTGTGAGGATGTGGGCGAAGGCGTAGCGCCGGGTGATTTTCAGGGCCGGGTGTTTGGGCCCGAAGACGTCGAGCAGGAAAGCGCCGAGGCTGCACAGGATGCCCAGGAAGCAGAAAGCAGCAATGACCCTGAGCAGCAGCACCGTCTGTGGGTTCATGCAGAAATCTGGGGGGAAAAAGGGAAAAAATGGGAAAAAACAGCATGAGAGGAAAGAAAAAGTGGATTTTATAACAGAAAATCGGATTTTTCAGCAAAAATATCCGAGTTTCTGCACAAAAAAATCTGATTTTTTGCACAAAAAAAATTGAAAATTTGAGGTGGAAAAGGGGAATTTTGGGAATTTTGGGGGGAGTTTTTGGGGGATTTTTTGGGGATTTTGGGGGATTTTTAGGGAGTTTTGGGGGGTTTTGGGGGCAACAAATCCAACGATTCCTTTAAATGCCAACACCCCTTTGAGGCAATCCCTGTAATTGGGGATGGCTCATTGATTAGGAGTAGCTTGTTAATTAGGGGTGACTTGTTAATTAGGGGTGAGTTGTTAATTAAGGATGAGTTCCTGTGCCCGAGGGGGAGGAGCAAGGCTGGAAAAATGGGAACGGGAAATTCCACGGGAATGGGGAGGGAGGGAGAGATGGAGGGAGAGGAGAGAAGGTTCTGGAAGGGGACAAAAAGGTCTGGAAGGAACAGAAAAGACTGGAAGGCCACAGAAGGTTCTGGAAGGCCACAGAAGGTTCTGGAAGGCCACAGAAGGTTCTGGAAGGGACAGAAGGAACAGAAGGCCACAGAAGGTTCCAGAAGGGACAGAAAGGACTGGAAGGGACAGATGGACACAGAAGAACACAGAAGGTTCTAGAAGGGTCTGGAAGGGAACAAAAGGACACAGAAGGCTCTGGAAGGGGACAGAAGGCCACAGAAGGTTCCAGAAGGGGACAGAAGGGACAGAAAGGCACAGAAGGGTCTGGAAGGGGACAGAAGGACACAGAAGGTTCCGGAAGGGAACAGAAGGACACAGAAGGTTCTGGAAGGGACAGAAAGGACTGGAAGGGACAGATGGACACAGAAGGGTCTGGAAGGCCATGGAAGGTTCTGGAAGGGTCTGGAAGGGACAGAAGGCTCTGGGACACCACAGAAGGATCCGGAAGGGGACAGAAGGGACCAAAGGCCATGGAAGGTTCTGGAAGGGGACAGAAGGACACAGAAGGTTCCAGAAGGGGATAGAAGACAACGGAAGGTTTCAGAAGGGACAGAAGGACACAGAAGGTTCTGGAAAGGGACAGAAGGACACAGAATGCCACAGAAGGTTCCAGAAGGGGACAGAACAGAAGGGACAGAAGGGGCAGAATGTTCCGGAAGGGGACAGCAGGACACAGAAGGCAATGGAATGTTCCAGAAGGGACAGGAGGCCACAGAAGGTTCCAGAAGGGACAGAAAGGGGCAGAATGTTCCGGAAGGGGACAGAAGGACACAGAAGGTTCCGGAAGGGGACAGAAGGACACAGAATGCTCCGGAAGGGGACAGAAGGACACAGAAGGTTCCGGAAGGGGACAGAAGGACACAGAATGCTCCGGAAGGGGACAGAAGGACACAGAAGGTTCCGGAAGGGGACAGAAGGACACAGAATGCTCCGGAAGGGGACAGAAGAACACAGAAGGTTCCGGAAGGGGACAGAAGGACACAGAATGCTCCGGAAGGGGACAGAAGGACACAGAACGCACAGAAGGCCACGGAACGTTCCGGACCCCCGGCACCCCGCTCACCTCGGAGCAGCTCGGGCTGCACGAAGCCCAGCACGTCGGCCACGCCCAGCTCCTGGCGGGCGCAGGTGCCGCCGTGGATGCGCAGCCAGGCGGGCTCGGCCAGCGCGGTGCAGAGCGCGGTGATGGCCAGGGCGCCCGGCAGCGCCGACGCCAGGCTGCGCTCCGGCTGCTTGGGCAGCGCCGCGCCACGGCGCCGGGACGGAACCGCGCCCGCCGCGCCCGCCGAGTACATGGCGGGGAGGGCACGGGGACGGGAATGGGACCGGAACGGGGTTACGGACACCGGTACTGGGTCACCCGAACCAGAACTGGCACCGGGAATGGAACCGGGAACGGAACCGGCACCGGGACCGGGGTTATGGACGCTGGCCCTGGGTCACCGGAACCAGGACTGGAACCGGGACTGGGATCACGAATGGAACCGGTACCGGGGTTACGGGCACCGGGACTGGGTCACCGGAATCGGCACCGTAACTGGGACTGGAACTGAAACTGGAACCTAGACCGGCACTGGGACTGGAACCGGTACCGGGGTTATTTACACCGGCCCTGGGTCACTGGAACTGGCACCAGGAATGGGACTGGGAATGGAACCGGGACCGGTACCGGGGTTATGGACGCTGGCCCTGGGTCTCCGGAACCAGGACTGGAACCGGGACTGGGATCACGAATGGAACCGGTACCGGGGTTACGGACGCTGGCCCTGGGTCACCGGAACTGGGAATGGAACCGGGAATGGAACCAGGAATGGAACCGGCACCGGGACTGGCACTGGCACCAGGAATGGAACCGGGAATGGAACTGGGACCGGCACTGGGACCGGCACTGGGGTTACAGATGCCAGCCCTGGGTCACTGGAACCGGCACTGGGGTAATGGACACCCGCTCCGGGTCCCGGTACCGGTCACTGACACCCACTCCGAATCACCGGGACCGGGAGCGGTTCCGGGTCACCAGCTCCTGCTCCAGGACCCCCGACACCCGCCCCGGGATACCCTGTACCGGCCCTGGGATCCCCGGTACCGGTCCAGGACTCGCGGCACCCTCCCCGCGTCACCGACACCCGCTCCGGGTCACTGCTACCGGCTCCGGGACCTCTGACAGCCCTCCGGGATAACCGGTACCGGCTCCGGGACCCCTGGCACCGCCCCGGGATAACCGGTACCGGTTCCTGATTCCCGGCACCCTCCCTGCGTCACCGACACCCGCCCAGGGATAACCGGTACCGGCTCCGGGACCCCCGACACCCCTCCGGGATAACCGGTACCGGCTCCTGGACCCCGACACCCCTCCGGGATAACCGGCACTGGCCCTGGGATCACCGGTACCGGCTCCGGACCCCCGACACCCGCCCCGGGTTCACCGGCAGTGGTTTCCGACACCGGTCCCGGTCGCTCCGAACGCGCTGAGCCCGGCCCCGGGACAGGCGGCGCCGGTGCCGATCCCGGGACAGCCGGTGCCGGTGCCGGTGCTGGTGCCGATCCCGCCGGGCCCCGGCAGCGGCTCCGGTCCCTCCTCACGGCCCCGCCCCGCCCGGCCGCGCTTCCGCTTCCGCTCCTGTTCCGCTTCCTGTCCGCTCCGGTCCCGGTGTCGGTTCCGGTTCCGGTGCCGCTGTCGGTTCCGGTGCCGCCATGCCCGAGGCGCTGTCGCTGCTGTGCCGGGTGTCGGCGCACCCCGAGTCCCGCTGCTGGGCCCTGGCCTGGAGCCCCAGCGGGGCCCTGCTGGCGTCCTGCGGCGGGGACCGGACCGTGCGGGTGTGGGGCCGGGACGGTGAGCGGGGAACGGGAACGGGAACGGGAACGGGAATGGGACCGGACCGTGCGGGTGTGGGGCCGGGACGGTGAGCGGGGAACGGGAACGGGAACGGGAATGGGACCGGACCGTGCGGGTGTGGGGCCGGGACGGTGAGCGGGGAACGGGAACGGGAATGGGACCGGACCGTGCGGGTGTGGGGCCGGGACGGTGAGCGGGGAACGGGAACGGGAACGGGAACGGGACCGGACCGTGCGGGTGTGGGGCCGGGACGGTGAGCGGGGAACGGGAACGGGAACGGGAATGGGACCGGACCGTGCGGGTGTGGGGCCGGGACGGTGAGCGGGGAACGGGAACGGGAATGGGACCGGACCGTGCGGGTGTGGGGCCGGGACGGTGAGCGGGGAACGGGAACGGGAACGTGAACGGGACCGGACCGTGAGGTTGTGGGGAAAAATGGGAACAGGTGTGGGGCTGGGATGGTGAGCGGGAACCGGGACTGGCTGTGGGGAAACCGGGGCAGGACAGTGCGGGGGAACCGGGCTGGACACGGGGCTGAGCGGGACCTGTCCCCGTGTCCCCTCACTGTCCCGGTGTCCCCTCACTGCCCCGGTGTCCCCTCACTGTCCCCGTGTCCCCTCACTGCCCCGGTGTCCCCTCACTGTCCCGGTGTCCCCACACCAGGCTCGGGCTGGGCGTGCCGGGCGGTGCTGGCGGACGGGCACCAGCGCACCGTGCGCCGCGTGGCCTGGTCCCCGTGCGGGCAGTTCCTGGCCTCGGCCTCCTTCGATGGCACCACCTGCGTGTGGCGGCGGCACGAGCACGGCTTCGAGGTGGGGCACTGCCGCCGGCGTCACCCCCGTGTCACCCCCCTGTGGCACCTGTGTCACCCCAGTGTCACCCGTGTCCCTCCAATGCCACCCGTGTCCCCTCAGCGTCGCCTCAGCATCGCCCGGGTGCCCCCCGTTGTCACCCGCGTCGCCTCCGCTTTGTTACCTGTGTCCCCATTGTCCCCTGTGTCCCCCAGGCCCGTCCCCACCCCCGTGTCCCCCCCGTGTGACGGTGCCCTGTCCCCACAGGTGGTGGCCACGCTGGAGGGACACGAGAACGAGGTGAAGTCGGTGGCCTGGGCACCCTCGGGGTCGCTGCTGGCCACCTGCAGCCGTGACAAGAGCGTCTGGGTCTGGGAGGGTGAGCGCTGACCGCTGACCGCACTGTCCCCTGTGTCCCCTGCGTCCCCTCACTGTCCCCTGTGTCCCCTCACTGTCCCCTGTGTCCCCTCACTGTCCCCTCACTGTCCCCTGTCCCCTCACTGTCCCCTGTGTCCCCTCACTGACCCCTCACTGTCCCCTCACTGTCCCCTGTGACCCCTCACTGTCCCCTGTGTCCCCTCACTGTCCCCTCACTGTCCCCTGTGTCCCCTCACTGTCCCCTCACTGTCCCCTGTCCCCTCACTGACCCCTGTGTCCCCTCACTGTCCCCTCACTGTCCCCTGTGTCCCCTCACTGACCCCTCACTGTCCCCTGTGTCCCCTCACTGTCCCCTGTGTCCCCTCACTGTCCCCTCACTGTCCCCTGTGTCCCCTCACTGACCCCTCACTGTCCCCTGTGTCCCCTCACTGTCCCCTGTGTCCCCTCACTGTCCCCTCACTGTCCCCTGTGTCCCCTCACTGTCCCCTCACTGTCCCCTGTCCCCTCACTGTCCCCTGTGTCCCCTCACTGTCCCCTCACTGTCCCCCGTGTCCCCTCACTGACCCCTCACTGTCCCCTGTCCCCTCACTGTCCCCCGTGTCCCCTCACTGACCCCTGTGTCCCCTCACTGTCCCCTCACTGTCCCCTGTGTCCCCTCACTGACCCCTGTGACCCCTCACTGTCCCCTGTGTCCCCTCACTGTCCCCTCACTGTCCCCTGTCCCCTCACTGTCCCCCCTGTCCCCTCACTGTCCCCTGTCCCCGCAGTGGACGAGGAGGAGCAGGAGTTCGAGTGTGTCAGCGTGCTGAGCGCCCACACGCAGGACGTCAAACACGTGGTGTGGCACCCCAGCCAGGAGGTACCTGGGGACACCTGGGGACACCTGGGGACACCCCAAACTCCACAGGGACCCCAAAGAGCCCCAGATCCTGCCAGGCTCCCATTCCTGTCCCCAACGTCCCCTGTGTCCTCAATGGCCCCAATGTCCCCGGTGTCCTTTGTGTCCCCAGTGCTCCTGATGTCCCCAATATCCCTGATGTCTCCAATATCTCCTGTCCCCAGTGTCCCCAATGTCCCCATTGCTGTCCCCAGCTGCTGGCCAGCGCCAGCTACGATGACACGGTGTGATCCCTGTCCCCAGCGTCCCCAACGATGTCCCCCTTGTCCCCAGCTGCTGGCCAGCGCCAGCTACGATGACACGGTGTGATCACTGTCCCCAGTGTCCCCAATGATGTCCCCCTTGTCCCCAGCTGCTGGCCAGCGCCAGCTACGATGACACGGTGCGCCTGTACCGCGAGGACGAGGACGACTGGGTGTGCTGTGCCACCCTGGAGGGTCACACGTCCACCGTGTGGGCGGTGGCCTGGGAGCGCTCGGGCCAGCGCCTCGTGTCCTGCAGCGACGACCGCACCCTGCGCGTGTGGCAGCGCCAAGAGGGACAGGGTGAGGGACAGGGGACACTGGGACATTGGGGACACTGGGGACATTGGGGACAGGGACACGGTGAGGGACATGGGGACATTGGAGACACGGGGACATGGATGGGGATAGTGGGGACATGGGGACATGGACTGGTGTCCTGCAGCGACGACCGCACCCTGCGCGTGTGGCAGCGCCAAGAGGGACAGGGTGAGGGACAGGGGACACTGGGGACATTGGGGACACTGGGGACATTGGGACATGGGGACATGGGGACAAGGACAGTGTCCTGCAGCGACGACCGCACCCTGCGCGTGTGGCAGCGCAGTGAGGGACAGGGTGAGGGACAGGGGACACTGGGGACACTGGGGACATTGGGGACATTAGGGATACTGGGGACAGGGACATGGGGACAGGGACTTGGGACAGGGACTTGGGAACAGAGACATGGGGACATTGGGGACACTGGGGACATTGGGGACAGGGACTGGGACATGGGGACAGGGACTTGGGGCATTGGGGACATGGGGACAGCAGGGACAGGGATGGCGATGGAAACGGGATGGTGACAGGGGTCAGGAGCCGGAGATGGGTGACAGGGTGGGGACAGGGGACTCGTGTCCTACAGCAATGACCACGCCCTGCGGGGGTGGACGCCCCAATGTCCCCACTGTCCCCAATGTCCCCGCTGTGTCCCTGTCCCCAGGCGGTGGCTCGGAGCACAGCTGGCAGTGCGTGTGCACCCTGTCCGGGTACCACGGGCGCAGCATCTACGACGTGGCCTGGTGAGCACCGGGGACGCTGGGGACATTGGGGACACTGGGGGGACATTGGGGACACTGGGGGACACCTCACTGGGGCCCTGTTCCCTCCCCATTACCCCCATGTTCCTCCAGATGCCACCATCCCAGTGACCCCTTTGGGTGCCACCTGGCCCTCCCTGTGTCCCTGTCCCCTGCCCAGGTGCCACCTGTCCCCTGTCCCCTCCATGATCCCTGTCTGTGTCCCTCCAGGTGCCACCATCCTCTTCCTGTCCCTTTGCCCCCAGGTGCCACCTATCCCCTGTCCCCTCCCTGTGTCCCTGTCCTCTCCCTGTCCCCTGTCTCTGTCCCCTGCCCACCTGTCCCCTGTCCCTGCAGGTGTCTCCTGTCCTCTCCCTGATCCTGTCCCTGTCCCCTGCCCACCTGTCCCCTGACCCTGTCCCCTGTGTCCCCTGTCCCCTCCCTGACCCCTGTCCGTGTCCCCAGGTGCCACCTGTCCCCTGTCCCTGCAGGTGTCCCCTGTCCCCTGCCTGACCCCTGTCCGTGTCCCCAGGTGCCACCTGTCCCCTGTCCCTGTCCCCTGCCCACCTGTCCTCTGACCCTGTCCCCTGTGTCCCCTGTCCCCTCCCTGACCCCTGTCCGTGTCCCCAGATGTCCCCTGACCCTGTCCCCTGTGTCCCCAGGTGCCATCTGACCTTGTCCCCTGTGTCCCCTGTCCCCTCCCTGACCCCTGTCCGTGTCCCCAGCTGTCCCCTGACCCTGTCCCCTGTGTCCCCTGTCCCCTCCCTGACCCCTGTCCGTGTCCCCAGCTGTCCCCTGACCCTGTCCCTGTCCCCGCAGGTGCCACCTGACGGGCGCGGTGGCCACGGCGTGCGGGGACGACGCCGTGCGGGTGTTCGAGGAGGTGTCCCCGGCGTCCCCGGCGTCCCCGGCGACGTTCGGCCTGGCCGCCCACGTGCCGCGGGCGCACGCCCAGGACGCCAACGGGGTGGCGTGGCACCCGCGCCAGCCGGGGCTGCTGGCGTCCTGCGGGGACGACGGGGACATCGCCTTCTGGCAGTACCAGCGCCCCGAGGGGCTCTGAGCCGCCACGGGGACACCAAGGGGACCTGCAGGGACCTCCTGGGGCCTCTGGAACCTTCCCGTGGCCTCCAGGATCACCCAGTGTTCTCCAGAACCTTCCCACGATCTCCAGGACACCTCGGGGACCTGCAGGACAGCCCAGGGGGCTCCAGAACCTTCCTGTGGCCTCCAGGATCACCCAGTGTTCTCCAGAACCTCCCCACGGCCTCCAGGACACCACGGGGACCTGCAGGAGATCTCAGGGGGCTCCCGGAGCCTCCTGTGGCCTCTGGAACCTTCCCATGGCCTCCAGAACCTCCCCATGGCGTCCAGAACCTTTCCATGGCCTCCAGGATCACTCGAGGTTCTCCAGGACCTTCCCGTGGCCTCCAGAATCACCCAACGTTCTCCAGAACCTACCCACAGCCTCCAGGAACTTCCTGTGGCCTCCAGAACCTTCCCACGGCCTCCAGGAACCTCCCGTGGCCTCCAGGAGCACCCAGTGTTCTCCAGAACCTTCCCACGGCCTCCAGGAACATCCCATGGCCTCCAGGAACCTCCCATGGCCTCCAGGAACGTCCTGTGGCCTCCAGGAATCTCCTGTGGCCTCCAGAACCTTCCCATGGCCTCCAGGAACCTCCCGTGGCCTCCAGGAACCTCCCGTGGCCTCCAGGAATGTCCCGTGGCCTCCAGAACCTCCCCACGGCCTCCAGGACACCGTGGGAACCTGCAGGAACCTCCCGCGGCCTCCAGGATCACCCAGTGTTCTCCAGAACTTTCCCAAGTGTCCTCCAGAACCTTCTCAAGTTCTCCAGAACCTTCCCGAGTCCCCCCAGCCCGCCCCTGTGTCCCTCCCCGGTTGGGTTTGTGGGGCCGGGGTGGGTTTGGGGTCTCACAGCCCCCCAATAAACCCCAGGATGGCCCAAAATCGCCCCGACCCCACAAGGACCTGACGGGGGTTTGGGGTCAGTCGGGGATTCGGGACCGGGGAGTTTTGGGATCCAGGAATTTGGGATCAGGGGATTCGGGACTGGGGAGTTTGGGATCCCAGGAGTTTGGGGTTCAGGAGTTTGGGATCAGGGAATTTGGACCCTGGAGTTTGGGATTGGGGAGTTTGGATCGGGGAATTTGGGATCAAAGAGTTTGGGATCCGGGAATTTGGGATCCCAAGAGTTTGGGGTTCAAGAGTTTGGGATTGGGGAATTCGGACCCAGGAGTTTGGGATTCAGGAATTTGGGATCAGGGGATTCGGGATTGGGGAATTTGGGATCCCAGGAGTTTGGGGTTCAGGAGTTTGGGATCAGGGAATTTGGACCCTGGAGTTTGGGATTGGGGAGGTTGGGATTGGGGAGTTTGGATCGGGGAATTTGGGATCCCAAGAGTTTGGGGTTCAAGAGTTTGGGATTGGGGAATTCAGACCCAGGAGTTTGGGATTCAGGAATTTGGGATCAGGGGATTCGGGATTGGGGAATTTGGGATCCCAAGAGTTTGGGATCTGGGAACTTAGGGTCCAGGAATTTTGGGTTTCAGGAGTTTGGGATCAAAGAGTTTGGGATCGGGGAATTTGGGATCCCAAGAGTTTTGGGGTCCAGGAATTTTGGGATTGGGGAGTTTGGGATTGGGGAGTTTGGGATTGGGGAGTTTGGGATTGGGGAGTTTGGATCGGGGATTTGGGATCAAAGAGTTTGGGATCAGGGAATTTGAGATCCCAAGAGTCTGGGATCTGGGAATTTGGAGTCTGGGAATTTGGGAGCCAGGGGTTTGGGATTGGGGAGTTTGGGATCCCAAGAGTTTGGGGTTCAAGAGTTTGGGATCTGGGAATTTAGGGTCCAGGAATTTTGGGTTTCAGGAGTTTGGGATCAAAGAATTTGGGATCAGGGAATTTGGGATCCCAAGAGTTTTAGGGTCCAGGAATTTTGGGATTGGGGAGTTTGGGATCAAAGAGTTTGGGATCGGGGAATTTGGACCCAGGAGTTTGGGATTGGGGAGTTTGGATCGGGGAATTTGGGATCAAAGAGTTTGGGATTGGGGAATTTGAGATCCCAAGAGTTTTGGGGTCCAGGAATTTTGGGATTGGGGAGTTTGGGATCCTAGGAGTTTGGGATCAAAGAGTTTGGGATCGGGGAATTTGGGATCCCAAGAGTTTGGGGTTCAAGAGTTTGGGATTGGGGAATTCGGACCCAGGAGTTTGAGATTCAGGAATTTGGGATCAGGGGATTCGGGATTGGGGAATTTGGGATCCAAGAGTTTGGGATCCGGGAATTTGAGATCCCAAGAGTTTGGGATCTGGGAATTTAAGGTCCAGGAATTTTGGGTTTCAGGAGTTTGGGATCAAAGAGTTTGGGATCGGGGAATTTGGAGTCTGGGAATTTGGGATCCGGGGGTTTGGGATCGGGGAATTTGGGATCCCAAGAGTTTGGGATCGAAGAGTTTGGGATCGGGGAATTTGGGATCCCAAGAGTTTTGGGGTCCAGGAATTTTGGGATTGGGGAGTTTGGGATTGGGGAGTTTGGGATTGGGGAGTTTGGATCGGGGAATTTGGGATCAAAGAGTTTGGGATCTGGGAATTTGAGATCCCAAGAGTCTGGGATCTGGGAATTTGGAGTCTGGGAATTTGGGAGCCAGGGGTTTGGGATTGGGGAGTTTGGGATCCCAAGAGTTTGGGGTTCAAGAGTTTGGGATCTGGGAATTTAGGGTCCAGGAATTTTGGGTTTCAGGAGTTTGGGATCAAAGAGTTTGGGATTGGGGAATTTGAGATCCCAAGAGTTTTGGGGTCCAGGAATTTTGGGATTGGGGAGTTTGGGATCAAAGAGTTTGGGATTGGGGAATTTGGACCCAGGAGTTTGGGATTCAGGAATTTGGGATCAGGGGATTCGGGATTGGGGAGTTTGGGATCCGGGAATTTGAGATCCCAAGAGTTTGGGATCTGGGAGCTTAGGGTCCAGGAATTTTGGGTTTCAGGAGTTTGGGATCCAAGAGTTTGGGATTGGGGAATTTGGGATCCAGGGGTTTCGGATGTGACAATTTGGGGTCCGGGCATTTGGGATCCAGGAGTTACTTTGGGATTTTGTGGCGGGATTTTTTTGTGGGGGGATTTTGGGGGAAGCTGGAATTCCCAGGATCAGAAATCCCATCCCCATTTTCCCTCTCCCCAAAATTCTCCAATATTCCGGAATTCTGAACCTTTATTGCACAACCGCAGCGAGGGGATCCCAAATTCCCCCCAGAAATCCCAAAATTCTGCCCAAAATTCCTCTGGGAATGGGATTTTTGGGATTGGGGTTTTTTGGGAACGGGGAATTTTTGGGAACGGGGAATCTGGGGATTTTTGGGAGTGGGAAATTGGGAATTTTGGGATTTTTTGGAATTTTGGGAATGGGAAATTGGGGGTTTTGGGAATTTTGGGAATTCTGCGAACGGCACATTGGGAATTTTGGGATTTTGGGAATGGGAAATTGGGGATTTTGGGAATTTTGGGATTTCCCTGAGTTGTTCCCAATCCCGGGGGAGCTCAGAGCGGGACCCCCCAAAAAAGCCTCGTACCGGGGGGGAGGGGACATTGGGGACAGCACTGGGGACATTGGGAGTGTCCCTGTCACAGGGGGGTGGCACTTAAAAAGTGTCCCTTGTCCCACAGAGGGGACATTGGGGACCGTCCCTTCACAGGGGTGGCACTTTGGGCTGTCCCTGTCACAGGGAGGGGACATTTGGAGTGTCCCTGGCACAGGGGGTGGCACTTAAAGTGTCCCAGGGAGGGGACATTGGGGACTGTCCCTTGTCCCTGGGGTGGCACCTGGGGTGGCACTTGGGAGTGTCCCTGTCACAGCACAGGAGTGGCACTTTGGGGACTGTCCCTGTCACAGGGGTGGCACTTGGGGGTGTCCCCTGTCCCAGGGGGTGGCACTTTGTGTCAGGGTCCCCATGGGGGTGTCACAGTTGGTCCCAGTGGCACTTGGGGACAGTGACATGGGTGGCCTTGTGCTCTGAGATGTGACAGTGACACTGGGGACAGTCACAGTGACACATGGGGACATTGGGGACAGTCCCAGTGACACTGGGGACACTCTCACAGTGTCACAGGCGGTCCCGGTGGCGCTTGGGGACAATGACGCGGGTGGCCCTGCGCTCCGAGATGTGGCGCCGCACGCGGCCCGGGGGTGGCTCTGTCACCAGCGAGGGGCTCGAGTGGCACTTGGTGAGCGGCGCGGGGAGAGGGGGACACTCGGGGCTGTCCCCGAGGTCCCCGCCGCTGTCCCCGAGGGCGGCGCTGTCCCCGCTGTCCCCGCGCAGCCACGCCCCCAGCGCCTGCACGTAGGTCAGGCAGCGCTGGCGCTGCGGGGACACGCGCGTCACCGACGGGGTGGCGCCGGGTCACCCCCCTTGTCACCCCCGTGTCATCCCCCGTGTCACCCCGGTGGCACCGGGTCACCCCCTCCCTCCTCCTGGTCACTGTGTCACTCCCTGGTGTCCCCACTGTTCCCACTGTCCTCGGTCCAGTGTCCCCAGTGTCCCTGTGCCACCCCAACGTCCCCGTGATGTCCCCAATCCCTCAATGTCCCCGTAATGTCCCCAATGTCCCCATTGCCCCCAGTGTTCCTGTGCCACCCCAATGTCCCCGTGATGTCCCCAATGTCCCCATTGCCCCCGGTGTTCCCATTGTCCCCAATCCCCAATGTCCCCATTGTCCTCATTGCCCCCTCAATGTCCCCAATGTCCCTGTGCCACCCCACTGTCCCCCCAATGTCCCCAATGTCCCCATTGTTCCCAATGTCCCCAGTCCCTCAATGTGTCCCCAGTGTCCCCATTCCCCCTGGTGTCCCCACTGTCCCCAATGTCCCTGTGCCAACCCAATGTCCCCAATCCCTCAATGTCCCCGTGATGTCCCCAATGTCCCCATTGCCCCCCGTGTTCCCATTGTCCCCAATCTCCGAATGTCCCCATTGTCCTCATTGCCCACTCAATGTCCCTGTGCCACCCCACTGTCCCCAAGGTCCTCACTGCCCCAGTGTCCCCAATGTCCCCATTGCCCCCAATGTCCCCGAGGTCCCCATTGCCCCCATTGTCCCATTGTCCCCATTGTCCCCGATGTCCCCGCTGTCACCTCGTGCCGCAGGAAGTCCCCGTGTGCCCGGTGTCCCCAGTGTCCCCCATGTCCCCATTGTCCCCCATGTCCCCGTGTCCCCATTGCCCCCATTGCCTCCAGTGTCCCCAATGTCCCCCATGTCCCCATTGTCCCCATTGTCCCCGATGTCCCCGCTGTCACCTCGTGCCGCAGGAAGTCCCCGTGTCCCCCATGTCCCCAGTGTCCCCAATGTCCCCAATGTCCCCATTGCTCCCAATGTCCCCGATGTCCCCATTGTCCCCATTGTCCCCGATGTCCCCGCTGTCACCTCGTGCCGCAGGAAGTCCCCGTGTGCCCGGTGCTCCTCCTGCTCCCGTCCCCGTCCCTCGGGCAGGAGCCGCTGGTGCTCCAGGAGCTGGCACGTCACTGTCCCCAACCAGCGGCGCAGCTGGCCCTGCTGCTGCTCCTGGGGACATTGGGGACATTGGGGACATCAATGGGGACATTGGGGACATCACTGGGGACATTGGGGACATTGGGGTCACTGTCCCCAACCAGCGGCGCAGCTGGCCCTGCTGCTGCTCCTGGGGACATTGGGGACATCAATGGGGACATGGAGGTGGCCCTGCTGCTGCTCCTGGGGACATTGGGGACATCAGTGGGGACATCATTGTGGACATGGAGGTGGCACTGCTGCTGCTCCTGGGGACATCACTGGGGACATCACTGGGGACATGGGGGTGGCACAGGGACATTGGGGACACTGGGGACATTGGGAACATGGGAATGACAAAAGGGACATTGGGGTGGCACAGCCCAAATTTGGGGGTTTTGGGGCATTTGGGGTTTTTGGGGTTCCTGTGGGATTTGGGATATTTCCGCGGGATTTTTAGGACATTTTTGGGGGTTTTTGGGGTTTCCACGAGATGTGGGATATTTCAATGGGACTTTTGGCGTCTTGGGGATATTTTTGGGGTGTTTTTGGGATATTTTTTGGGGTGTTTTTGGGATATTTTTTGGGGTGTTTTTGGGGTGTTTTTGGGGTGTTTCTCACCGGGGGGCAGCAGCTGGATGCCGAGGGCAGGATGGGACATTTCTGTGGGATTTGGGGGATTTTAGGATATTTTTTGGGTGTTTTTGGGGTGTTTCTCACCGGGGGGCAGTGGCTGGGTGCTGAGGGCAGGATGGAACATTTCTGTGGGATTTTTGGGATATTTTTGGGGTTTTAGGATAATTTTTGGGGTGTTTCTCACCGGGGGTCAGCGGCTGGGCGCCGAGGGCAGGAATGGGGTATCTCTGTGGGATTTTGGGGATTTTTGGGGTGTTTTTGGGGTGTTTCTCACCGGGGAGCAGTGGCTGGGTGCTGAGGGCAGGATGGGATAATTCTGTGGGATTTTTGGGATATTTTTTGGGGTTTTAGGATATTTTTTGGGGTGTTTCTCACCGGGGGTCAGCGGCTGGGCGCCGAGGGCAGGAATGGGGTATCTCTGTGGGATTTTGGGGATTTTTGGGGTGTTTTGGGGGTGTTTTTGGGGCGTTTCTCACCGGGGGGCAGCGGCTGGGCGCCGAGGGCAGGATGGGATTCTATGGGATATTTTTTGGGGATATTTTTGGGGTTTTTAGGGTATTTTTTCTCACCGGGGGGCAGCGGCTGGGCGCCGAGGGCAGGATGGGTCTCACGAAGCGGCGCCGGGACCCCACGGCCGCGGGGAACGGGGGCGACGAGCAGAGGGCGGCGGCCACGTTGATGCCAAACACCCACTGGGACAGCTCCAGGGGGCTCCTGTGACGTCACGGCGACGTCATCGGTGACGTCATAACGACGTCATACCCACCGAGTGTCCCGCGTGCCGCAAAAACCCCGAGTCTTGCAAAGAAGCCCAAGCACCCCCCAAATTACCCCAAAAATATCCCAAATTTACCCCACAAATATCCCAAAAATATCTGTAAAATGGCCACTAAAATAACCCCAAAATACCCCAAAAATATCCCTCAAAATACAAAAAAATTCCCCCCAAAATTCCCCCTAAGGTACCCTAAAAATACCCCCCAAATACCCCTAAAATTCCCCTGAAAATTCCACCCAAAATACCCCCAAAAATATCCCAAAAATACCCCAAAATTACCCCCAAGTTGCCCCCAAAATAACCCCAAATATTTTTTTTTTAGATTTCGGATTTTTTTTAGGATTTGTGATTTTTTCCGTATTTGGGGCTTTTTTCCATATTTGGGCTTTTTTCCCATATTTGGGGTTGTTTTCCATATTTAGGATTTTTTTTCATTTGGGGTTTTCTCCATATTTGGGATTTTTCTGTATTTGGGATTTTTTTTTTTTTATTTAGGGTTGCTTTCCATATTTGGAGTTGTTTTCCATATTTGGCATTTTTTTCCATATTTGGAATTTTTTCCCATATTTGGGCTTTTATCCATATTTGGGCTTTTTTTCCATATTTTGGCATTTCTTCCATATTCGGGATTTTTTTTCATGTTTGAGGTTTTTCCCCATATTCGGGATTTTTTCCATATTTGGGGTTGTTTTCCATATTTGTCTTTTTTCCGTATTTGGGGTTGCTTTCCATATTTGGCATTTTTTTCCATATTTGGCATTTTTTTCCATATTTGGGCTTTTATCCATATTTGGGCTTTTTTTCCATATTTGGGATTTCTTCCATATTTGGGGGCTTTTTCCATATTTGGGGTTGCTTTCCATATTTGGGGTTGCTTTCCATATTTGGGGTTGCTTTCCATATTTGGCATTTTTCCATATTTGGGGTTGTTTTCCATATTTGGCATTTTTCCATATTTGGGGTTGTTTTCCATATCTGGAATTTTTTCCCATATTTGGTGCTTTTTACGATTTGGGATTTTTTCCCAGACCCGCCATTTTTTTAGGATTTTGCTTTTTTTTTTTAGGATTTTGCCTTTTTTAACCCTTTCCTATCCACTTATCCTTACGGGATTTTTTCCCCCCATCTTCAGGATTTTTTCCCAGCTTTAGGATTTCTTTTAGGACCCCCTCCTTTTTGGGTTTTCAGGGTGTTTTCGGTCCCTTACTGTGCCTGGCAGAGGAACTCGCGCCGGTCGCCGGTGCGCAGCAGGAACACGTTGGGGCGCTTGGTGTATTTGGGGTGCGGCTGGGCCAGCGCGGTGGGGGAGCCCCAAAAGCTCCTCGGGGCCCTCGGGGGGTCCCTCTGCAGCGCCAGGAGGGGCCCCCGCAGCTCGGCCCTGAAACGCTTCCAGCCCCGCCGGCCCCACGGGGCTGGGGGGAAAAATACCCCAAAATTGGTAAATCCTAAAATATTCCTGATCAAATCCCGTTAAATTCCCATGAAATTCCCCCAAATCCCACGAAATTCCCACAAAAATCCCATTAAATTAATCCCAAATCCACCCCAAACCAGCCCCGCCGGCCCACGGGGCTGGGGGGGAAAATATCCCAAAATCAGTAAATCCTAAAATATTCCTGATCAAATCCCGTTAAATCCACCACAAATCCCATTAAATTCCCACAAAATCCCATTAAATTAATCCCAAATCCACCCCAAACAGCCCCGCCGGCCCCATGGGGCTGGGGGAAAAAATCCCAAAATTATAAATCATAAAATATTCCTGATTAAATCCCGTTAAATTCCCTCAAAATCCCATGAAATTCCCCCCCAAATCCCATGAAATTCCCATAAATCCAGCCCAAATCCCATTAAATTCCCCAAATCCACCCCAAACCAGCCCTGCTGGCCCCACGGAGGTGTGAGGGAAAAACCCCAAAATTAATAAATCCTAAAATATTCCCAACAAAATCCCATTAAATTCCCACAAATTCCATCCAAATCCAGCCCAAATCCCATTAAATTCTCCCAAATCCACCCCAAACCAGCCCTAAAATATCCCAAACAAAATCCCATTAAATTCCCACAAAATCCCCCAAATCAGCCCAAATCCACCCCAAAACAGCCCCACCGTTCCCATGGAGCTGTGGGGGAAAAAAAACCACCCCAAAATTATTAAATCCTAAAATATACCCAATAAAATCCCATTAAATTTGCCCCAAATCCCATTAAAATCCCCCAAAATCCCCCAGACCGTCCCTTTTGCCGTCGCTCTCTGCCAGGACCTTCCCCCAAAAATCCCATAAAAATACCAACACATCCCATAAAACCCCCAAAAAATCCCCAAAATTCTCCCAGAAATCCCACAAATCCCATAAAATCCCCAAAAATCCCCAAAATCCCCCAAAATCCCCCAAACCGACCCTTTTTGCCGTCGCTCTCTGCCAGGACCTTCCTGGCCAGGACCCCCCTGCGGGCGGGGCCGGGGCCCCCCAGGAATTCCGGGGGAATTTCGGGATTTGGGAATTTTGGGGCTTTTTTGGCCTTTTGGGACTCGGGCTCGTCCTCGTCGTCCCTGTGAAAATCCAAAGGAAATTCCGTTAAATTGGTGGGGAAATTGCAGAAAATCCCAGAAAATCCGACCCAAAACAATCCCACAAA
>NW_026536053.1:0-47744 GCF_028551555.1 Melozone crissalis | reverse complement strand
GATTCTGCCGCTCACAGTGCTCTGCGGTGTGCGCCTTCTGCCGAAAGACGCCCGGGAGCTGTGCTTAGCTCTGCAGAGCACCATACCTGCTTCTTTAGCCTCTCTTCTCGTCTACATCTTAGCAAAAAGCTTTTCCACTCTGTCTGGAAAGGAGAAACTGTGCCAGCACAAAAAACATCTCCCATCGTGTTCTAGAGGCTGCACGGAGGTCTGTCGAGTGTTTTGCAAGAAGAGAAAGAAAGTTTTTCAAAACAGCTTGCAATCGAATGTTCAAGTGAATAGAAAAGGCAGGAGAGTGGTCAGGTACTGTTTTCTCTCAGTTGGCAAGCTGCGCACACAATCGCAGTGTCGTACAGCATGTTTCATCACCTTTGCGAAGCTGTCGCTCTCTCCGGCACCCGGAGACGAGGAAGCTGCTTCTTCGTGCAAAGACGATTCTGCCGCTCACAGTGCTCGGCGGTGTGCGCCTTCTGCCGAACGACGTCCGGGCGCGGTGCTTTGCTCTGCAGAGCACCGTACCTTCGTCTTTAGCCTCTCTTCTCGTCTACATCTTAGCAAAAAGCTTTTCCACTCTGTCTGGCAAGAAGAAAATTTACCAGCACAGAAAACATCTCCCATCGTGTTCTAGAGGCTGCACGGAGGTCTGCCGAGTGTTTTGCAAGAAGAGAAAGGAAGTTGTCCAAAACAGCTTGCAATCGAATGTTCATGTGAATACAAAAGGCAGGAGAGTGGTCAGGTACTGTTTTCTCTCAGTTGGCAAGCTGCACACACAATCGCAGTGTTGTACAGCTTGTTTCATCACCTTTGCCAAGTTGCCGCTCTCTCCGGCTCCCGGAGACGAAGAAGCTGCTTCTTCGCGCAAAGACGATTCTGCCGCTCACAGTGCTCTGCGGTGTGCGCCTTCTGCCGAAAGACGCCCGGGAGCGGTGCTTAGCTCTGCAGAGCACCGTACCTTCGTCTTTAGCCTCTCTTCTCGTCTACATCTTAGCAAAAAGCTTTTCCACTCTGTCTGGCAAGGAGAACCTGTGCCAGCACAGAAAATATCTCCCATTGTGTTCTAGAGGCTGCACGGAGGTCTGCCGAGTGTTTTGCAAGAAGAGAAAGAAAGTTGTCCAAAACAGTTTGCAATCGAATGTTCATGTGAATAGAAAAGGCAGCAGAGTGGTCAGGTACTGTTTTCTCTCAGTTGGCAAGCTGCGCACACAATCGCAGTGTTGTACAGCTTGTTTCATCACCTTTGCGAAGCTGCCGCTCTCTCCGGCTCCCGGAGACGAAGAAGCTGCTTCTTCGCGCAAAGACGATTCTGCCGCTCACAGTGCTCTGCGGTGTGCGCCTTCTGCCGAAAGAGGTCCGGGAGCGGTGCTTAGCTCTGCAGAGCACCGTACCTTCGTCTTTAGCCTCTCTTCTCGTCTACATCTTAGCAAAAAGCTTTTCAACTCTGTCTGGCAAGGAGAAACTGTGCCAGCACAAAAAACATCTCCCATCGTGTTCTAGAGGCTGCACAGAGGTCTGCCGAGTGTTTTGCAAGAAGAGAAAGGAAGTTGTCCAAAACAGCTTGCAATCGAATGTTCATGTGAATACAAAAGGCAGGAGAGTGGTCAGGTACTGTTTTCTCTCAGTTGCAAGCTGCACACACAATCGCAGTGTTGTACAGCTTGTTTCATCACCTTTGCCAAGTTGTCGCTCTCTCCGGCTCCCGGAGACGAAGAAGCTGCTTCTTCGCGCAAAGACGATTCTGCCGCTCACAGTGCTCTGCGGTGTGCGCCTTGTGCCGAAAGAGGTCCGGGAGCGGTGCTTAGCTCTACAGAGCACCGTACCTTCGTCTTTAGCCTCTCTTCTCGTCTACATCTTAGCAAAAAGCTTTTCCACTCTGTCTGGCAAGGAGAAACTGTGCCAGCACAAAAAACATCTCCTATCGTGTTCTAGAGGCTGCAGGGAGGTCTGCCGAGTGTTTTGCAAAAAGAGAAAGAAAGTTGTCCAAAACAGCTTGCAATCGAATGTTCAAGTGAATAGAAAAGGCAGGAGAGTGGTCAGGTACTGTTTTCTCTCAGTTGGAAAGCTGCGCACACAATCGCAGTGTTGTACAGCTTGTTTCATCACCTTTGCGAAGCTGTCGCTCTCTCCGGCTCCTGGAGACGAAGAAGCTGCTTCTTCGCGCAAAGACGATTCTGCCGCTCACAGTGCTCTGCGGTGTGCGCCTTCTGCCGAAAGACGCCCGGGAGCTGTGCTTAGCTCTGCAGAGCACCATACCTGCTTCTTTAGCCTCTCTTCTCGTCTACATCTTAGCAAAAAGCTTTTCCACTCTGTCTGGCAAGGAGAAACTGTGCCAGCACAGAAAACATCTCCCATCGTCTTCTAGAGGCTCCACGGAGGTCTGCCGAGTGTTTTGCAAGAAGAGAAAGAACGTTGTCCAAAACAGTTTGCAATCGAATGTTCATGTGAATAGAAAAGGCAGGAGAGTGGTCAGGTACTGTTTTCTCTCAGTTGGCAAGCTGCGCACACAATCGCAGTGTTGTACAGCTTGTTTCATCACCTTTGCGAAGTTGCCGCTCTCTCCGGCTCCCGGAGACGAAGAAGCTGCTTCTTCGCGCAAAGACGATTCTGCCGCTCACAGTGCTCTGCGGTGTGCGCCTTCTGCCGAAAGAGGTCCGGGTGCGGTGCTTAGCTCTGCAGAGCACCGTACCTTCGTCTTTAGCCTCTCTTCTCGTCTACATCTTAGCAAAAAGCTTTTCCACTCTGTCTGGCAAGGAGAAACTGTGCCAGCACAGAAAACATCTCCCATCGTGTTCTAGAGGCTCCACGGAGGTCTGCCGAGTATTTTGCAAGAAGAGAAAGAAAGTTGTCCAAAACAGCTTGCAATCGAATGTTCATGTGAATAGAAAAGGCAGGAGAGTGGTCAGGTACTGTTTTCTCTCAGTTGGCAAGCTGCGCACACAATCGCAGTGTTGTACAGCTTGTTTCATCACCTTTGCGAAGTTGCCGCTCTCTCCGGCTCCCGGAGACGAAGAAGCTGCTTCTTCGCGCAAAGACGATTCTGCCGCTCACAGTGCTCTGCGGTGTGCGCCTTCTGCCGAAAGAGGCCCGGGAGTGGTGCTTAGCTCTGCAGAGCACCGTACCTTCGTCTTTAGCCTCTCTTCTCGTCTACATCTTAGCAAAAAGCTTTTCCACTCTGTCTGGCAAGGAGAAACTGTGCCAGCACAGAAAACATCTCCCATCGTGTTCTAGAGGCTGCACGGAGGTCTGCCGAGTGTTTTGCAAGAAGAGAGAGAACGTTGTCCAAAACAGCTTGCAATCGAATGTTCATGTGAATAGAAAAGGCAGGAGAGTGGTCAGGTATTGTTTTCTCTCACTTGGCAAGCTGCGCACACAATCGCAGTGTTGTACAGCTTGTTTCATCACCTTTGCGAAGCTGCCGCTCTCTCCGGCTCCCGGAGACGAAGAAGCTGCTTCTTCGCGCAAAGACGATTCTGCCGCTCACAGTGCTCTGCGGTGAGCGCCTTCTGCCGAAAGAGGTCCGGGAGCGGTGCTTAGCTCTGCAGAGCACCGTACCTTCGTCTTTAGCCTCTCTTCTCGTCTACATCTTAGCAAAAAGCTTTTCCACTCTGTCTGGAAAGGAGAAACTGTGCCAGCACAGAAAACATCTCCCATCGTGTTCTAGAGGCTGCACGGAGGTCTACCGAGTGTTTTGCAAGAAGAGAAAGAAAGTTGTCCAAAACAGCTTGCAATCGAATGTTCATGTGAATAGAAAAGGCAGGAGAGTGGTCAGGTACTGTTTTCTCTCAGTTGGCAAGCTGCGCACACAATCGCAGTGTTGTACAGCTTGTTTCATCACCTTTGCGAAGTTGCCGCTCTCTCCGCCTCCCGGAGACGAAGAAGCTGCTTCTTCGCGCAAAGACGATCTGCCGCTCACAGTGCTCTGCGGTGTGCGCCTTCTGCCGAAAGAGGCCCGGGAGCGGTGCTTAGCTCTGCAGAGCACCGTACCTTCGTCTTTAGCCTCTCTTCTCGTCTACATCTTAGCAAAAGCTTTTCCACTCTGTCTGGCAAGGAGAAACTGTGCCAGCACAGAAAACATCTCCCATCGTCTTCTAGAGGCTGCACGCAGGTCTGCCGAGTGTTTTGCAAGAAGAGAAAGAAAGTTGTCCAAACAGCTTGCAATCGAATGTTCATGTGAATAGAAAAGGCAGGAGAGTGGTCAGGTACTGTTTTCTCTCAGTTGGCAAGCGGCGCACACAATCGCAGTGTTGTACAGCTTGTTTCATCACCTTTGCGAAGTTGCCGCTCTCTCCGGCTCCCGGAGACGAAGAAGCTGCTTCTTCGCGCAAAGACGATTCTGCCGCTCACAGTGCTCTGCGGTGTGCGCCTTCTGCCGAAAGAGGCCAGGGAGCGGTGCTTAGCTATGCAGAGCACCGTACCTTCGTCTTTAGCCTCTCTTCTCGTCTACATCTTAGCAAAAAGCTTTTCCACTCTGTCTGGAAAGGAGAAACTGTGCCAGCACAAAAACATCTCCCATCGTGTTCTAGAGGCTGCACGGAGGTCTGCCGAGTGTTTTGCAAGAAGAGAAAGAAAGTTGTCCAAAACAGCTTGCAATCGAATGTTCATGTGAATAGAAAAGGCAGGAGAGTGGTCAGGTACTGTTTTCTCTCAGTTGGCAAACTGCGCACACAATCGCAGTGTTGTACAGCTTGTTTCATCACCTTTGCGAAGTTGCCGCTCTCTCCGGCTCCCGGAGACGAAGAAGCTGCTTCTTCGCGCAAAGACGATTCTGCCGCTCACAGTGCTCTGCGGTGTGCGCCTTCTGCCGAAAGACGCCCGGGAGCGGTGCTTAGCTCTGCAGAGCACCGTACCTTCGTCTTTAGCCTCTCTTCTCGTCTACATCTTAGCAAAAAGCTTTTCCACTCTGTCTGGCAAGGAGAACCTGTGCCAGCACAGAAAATATCTCCCATCGTGTTCTAGAGGCTGCACGGAGGTCTGCCGAGTGTTTTGCAAGAAGAGAAAGAAAGTTGTCCAAAACAGTTTGCAATCGAATGTTCATGTGAATAGAAAAGGCAGCAGAGTGGTCAGGTACTGTTTTCTCTCAGTTGGCAAGCTGCGCACACAATCGCAGTGTTGTACAGCTTCTTTCATCACCTTTGCGAAGCTGCCGCTCTCCGGCTCCCGGAGACGAAGAAGCTGCTTCTTCGCGCAAAGACGATTCTGCCGCTCACAGTGCTCTGCGGTGTGCGCCTTCTGCCGAAAGAGGTCCGGGAGCGGTGCTTAGCGCTGCAGAGCACCGTACCTTCGTCTTTAGCCTCTCTTCTCGTCTACATCTTAGCAAAAAGCTTTTCAACTCTGTCTGGCAAGGAGAAACTGTGCCAGCACAAAAAACATCTCCCATCGTGTTCTAGAGGCTGCACAGAGGTCTGCCGAGTGTTTTGCAAGAAGAGAAAGAAAGTTGTCCAAAACAGCTTGCAATCGAATGTTCATGTGAATAGAAAAGGCAGGAGAGTGGTCAGGTACTGTTTTCTCTCAGTTGGCAAGCTGCGCACACAATCGCAGTGTTGTACAGCTTGTTTCATCACCTTTGCCAAGTTGTCGCTCTCTCCGGCTCCCGGAGACGAAGAAGCTGCTTCTTCGCGCAAAGACGATTCTGCCGCTCACAGTGCTCTGCGGTGTGCGCCTTCTGCCGAAAGAGGTCCGGGAGCAGTGCTTAGCTCTGCAGAGCACCGTACCTTCGTCTTTAGCCTCTCTTCTCGTCTACATCTTAGCAAAAAGCTTTTCAACTCTGTCTGGCAAGGAGAAACTGTGCCAGCACAAAAAACATCTCCCATCGTGTTCTAGAGGCTGCACGGAGGTCTGCCGAGTGTTTTGCAAGAAGAGAAAGAAAGTTGTCCAAAACAGCTTGCAATCGAATGTTCATGTGAATAGAAAAGGCAGGAGAGTGGTCAGGTACTGTTTTCTCTCAGTTGGCAAGCTGCGCACACAATCGCAGTGTTGTACAGCTTGTTTCATCACCTTTGCCAAGTTGCCGCTCTCTCCGGCTCCCGGAGACGAAGAAGCTGCTTCTTCGCGCAAAGACGATTCTGCCGCTCACAGTGCTCTGCGGTGTGCGCCTTCTGCCGAAAGAGCCCCGGGAGCGGTGCTTAGCTCTGCAGAGCACCGTACCTTCGTCTTTAGCCTCTCTTCTCGTCTACATCTTAGCAAAAAGCTTTTCCACTCTGTCTGGCAAGGAGAAACTGTGCCAGCACAGAAAACATCTCCCATCGTGTTCTAGAGGCTGCACGCAGGTCTGCCGAGTGTTTTGCAAGAAGAGAGAGAAAGTTGTCCAAAACAGCTTCCAATCGAATGTTCATGTGAATAGAAAAGGCAGGAGAGTGGTCAGGTACTGTTTTCTCTCAGTTGGCAAGCTGCGCACACAATCGCAGTGTTGTACAGCTTGTTTCATCACCTTTGCGAAGCTGCCGCTCTCTCCGACTCCCGGAGACGAAGAAGCTGCTTCTTCGCGCAAAGACGATTCTGCCGCTCACAGTGCTCTGCGGTGTGCGCCTTCTGCCGAAAGAGGTCCGGGAGCGGTGCTTAGCTCTGCAGAGCACCGTACCTTCGTCTTTAGCCTCTCTTCTCGTCTACATCTTAGCAAAAAGCTTTTCCACTCTGTCTGGCAAGGAGAAACTGTGCCAGCACAGAAAACATCTCCCATCGTGTTCTAGAGGCTGCATGGAGGTCTGCCGAGTATTTTGCAAGAAGAGAAAGAAAGTTGTCCAAAACAGCTTGCAATCGAATGTTCATGTGAATAGAAAAGGCAGGAGAGTGGTCAGGTACTGTTTTCTCCCACTTGGCAAGCTGCGCACACAATCGCAGTGTTGTACAGCTTGTTTCATCACCTTTGCGAAGTTGCCGCTCTCTCCGGCTCCCGGAGACGAAGAAGCTGCTATTTTGCCCAAAGACGATTCTGCCGCTCACAGTGCTCTGCGGTGTGCGCCTTCTGCCGAAAGAGGTCCGGGTGCGGTGCTTAGCTCTGCAGAGCACCGTACCTTCGTCTTTAGCCTCTCTTCTCGTCTACATCTTAGCAAAAAGCTTTTCCACTCTGTCTGGCAAGGAGAAACTGTGCCAGCACAGAAAACATCTCCCATCGTGTTCTAGAGGCTGCACGCAGGTCTGCCGAGTGTTTTGCAAGAAGAGAAAGAAAGTTGTCCAAAACAGCTTGCAATCGAATGTTCATGTGAATAGAAAAGGCAGGAGAGTGGTCAGGTACTGTTTTCTCTCACTTGGCAAGCTGCGCACACAATCGCAGTGTTGTACAGCTTGTTTCATCACCTTTGCCAAGTTGTCGCTCTCTCCGGCTCCCGGAGACGAAGAAGCTGCTTCTTCGCGCAAAGACGATTCTGCCGCTCACAGTGCTCTGCGGTGTGCGCCTTCTGCCGAAAGAGGCCCGGGAGCGGTGCTTAGCTCTGCAGAGCACCGTACCTTCGTCTTTAGCCTCTCTTCTCGTCTACATCTTAGCAAAAAGCTTTTCCACTCTGTCTGGCAAGGAGAAACTGTGCCAGCACAGAAAACATCTCCCATCGTGTTCTAGAGGCTGCACGGAGGTCTGCCAAGTGTTTTGCAAGAAGAGAAAGAAAGTTGTCCAAAACAGCTTGCAATCGAATGTTCATGTGAATAGAAAAGGCAGGAGAGTGGTCAGGTACTGTTTTCTCTCAGTTGGCAAGCTGCGCACACAATCGCAGTGTTGTACAGCTTGTTTCATCACCTTTGCGAAGTTGCCGCTCTCTCCGGCTCTCGGAGACGAAGAAGCTGCTTCTTCGCGCAAAGACGATTCTGCCGCTCACAGTGCTCTGCGGTTTGCGCCTTCTGCCGAAAGAGGTCCGGGAGCGGTGCTTAGCTCTGCAGAGCACCGTACCTTCGTCTTTAGCCTCTCTTCTCGTCTACATCTTAGCAAAAAGCTTTTCCACTCTGTCTGGCAAGGAGAAACTGTGCCAGCACAGAAAACATCTCCCATCGTGTTCTAGAGGCTGCACGGAGGTCTGCCGAGTGTTTTGCAAGAAGAGAAAGAAAGTTGTCCAAAACAGCTTGCAATCGAATGTTCATGTGAATAGAAAAGGCAGGAGAGTGGTCAGGTACTGTTTTCTCTCAGTTGGCAAGCTGCGCACACAATCGCAGTGTTGTACAGCTTGTTTCATCACCTTTGCCAAGTTGCCGCTCTCTCCGGCTTCCGGAGACGAAGAAGCTGCTTCTTCGCGCAAAGACGATTCTGCCGCTCACAGTGCTCTGCGGTGTGCGCCTTCTTCCGAAAGACGCCCGGGAGCTGTGCTTAGCTCTGCAGAGCACCATACCAGCTTCTTTAGCCTCTCTTCTCGTCTACATCTTAGCAAAAAGCTTTTCCACTCTGTCTGGCAAGGAGAAACTGTGCCAGCACAAAAAACATCTCCCATCGTCTTCTAGAGGCTGCACGGAGGTCTGTCGAGTGTTTTGCAAGAAGAGAAAGAAAGTTTTTCAAAACAGCTTGCAATCGAATGTTTAAGTGAATAGAAAAGGCAGGAGAGTGGTCAGGTACTGTTTTCTCTCAGTTGGCAAGCTGCGCACACAATCGCAGTGTCGTACAGCTTGTTTCATCACCTTTGCGAAGCTGCCGCTCTCTCCGGCTCCCGGAGACGAAGAAGCTGCTTCTTCGCGCAAAGACGATTCTGCCGCTCACAGTGCTCTGCGGTGAGCGCCTTCTGCCGAAAGAGGTCCGGGAGCGGTGCTTAGCTCTGCAGAGCACCGTACCTTCGTCTTTAGCCTCTCTTCTCGTCTACATCTTAGCAAAAAGCTTTTCCACTCTGTCTGGCAAGGAGAAACTGTGCCAGCACAGAAAACATCTCCCATCGTGTTGAAGAGGCTGCACGGAGGTCTACCGAGTGTTTTGCAAGAAGAGAAAGAAAGTTGTCCAAAACAGCTTGCAATCGAATGTTCATGTGAATAGAAAAGGCAGGAGAGTGGTCAGGTACTGTTTTCTCTCAGTTGGCAAGCTGCCCACACAATCGCGGTGTTGTACAGCTTGTTTCATCACCTTTGCGAAGTTGCCGCTCTCTCCGGCTCCCGGAGACGAAGAAGCTGCTTTTTCGCGCAAAGACGATTCTGCCGCTCACAGTGCTCTGCGGTGTGCGCCTTCTGCCGAAAGAGGCCCGGGAGCGGTGCTTAGCTCTGCAGAGCACCGTACCTTCGTCTTTAGCCTCTCTTCTCGTCTACATCTTAGCAAAAAGCTTTTCCACTCTGTCTGGAAAGGAGGAACTGTGCCAGCACAAAAAACATCTCCCATCGTGTTCTAGAGGCTGCACGCAGGTCTGCCGAGTGTTTTGCAAGAAGAGAAAGAAAGTTGTCCAAAACAGCTTCCAATCGAATGTTCATGTGAATAGAAAAGGCAGGAGAGAGATCAGGTACTGTTTTCTCTCAGTTGGCAAACTGCGCACACAATCGCAGTGTTGTACAGCTTGTTTCATCACCTTTGCGAAGTTGCCGCTCTCTCCGGCTCCCGGAGACGAAGAAGCTGCTTCTTCGCGCAAAGACGATTCTGCCGCTCACAGTGCTCTGCGGTGAGCGCCTTCTGCCGAAAGAGGTCCGGGAGCGGTGCTTAGCTCTGCAGAGCACCGTACCTTCGTCTTTAGCCTCTCTTCTCGTCTACATCTTAGCAAAAAGCTTTTCCACTCTGTCTGGAAAGGAGAAACTGTGCCAGCACAGAAAACATCTCCCATCGTGTTCTAGAGGCTGCACGGAGGTCTGCCGAGTGTTTTGCAAGAAGAGAAAGAAAGTTGTCCAAAACAGCTTCCAATCGAATGTTCATGTGAATAGAAAAGGCAGGAGAGTGGTCAGGTACTGTTTTCTCTCAGTTGGCAAACTGCGCACACAATCGCAGTGTTGTACAGCTTGTTTCATCACCTTTGCGAAGCTGCCGCTCTCTCCGACTCCCGGAGACGAAGAAGCTGCTTCTTCGCGCAAAGACGATTCTGCCGCTCACAGTGCTCTGCGGTGTGCGCCTTCTGCCGAAAGAGGTCCGGGTGCGGTGCTTAGCTCTGCAGAGCACCGTACCTTCGTCTTTAGCCTCTCTTCTCGTCTACATCTTAGCAAAAAGCTTTTCCACTCTGTCTGGCAAGGAGAAACTGTGCCAGCACAGAAAACATCTCCCATCGTGTTCTAGAGGCTGCACGGAGGTCTGCCGAGTGTTTTGCAAGAAGAGAAAGAAAGTTGTCCAAAACAGCTTCCAATCGAATGTTCATGTGAATAGAAAAGGCAGGAGAGTGGTCAGGTACTGTTTTCTCTCAGTTGGCAAGCTGCGCACACAATCGCAGTGTTGTACAGCTTGTTTCATCACCTTTGCGAAGTTGCCGCTCTCTCCGGCTCCCGGAGACGAAGAAGCTGCTTCTTCGCGCAAAGACGATTCTGCCGCTCACAGTGCTCTGCGGTGTGCGCCTTCTGCCGAAAGACGCCCGGGAGCTGTGCTTAGCTCTGCAGAGCACCATACCTGCTTCTTTAGCCTCTCTTCTCGTCTACATCTTAGCAAAAAGCTTTTCCACTCTGTCTGGAAAGGAGAAACTGTGCCAGCACAAAAAACATCTCCCATCGTGTTCTAGAGGCTGCACGGAGGTCTGTCGAGTGTTTTGCAAGAAGAGAAAGAAAGTTTTTCAAAACAGCTTGCAATCGAATGTTCAAGTGAATAGAAAAGGCAGGAGAGTGGTCAGGTACTGTTTTCTCTCAGTTGGCAAGCTGCGCACACAATCGCAGTGTCGTACAGCATGTTTCATCACCTTTGCGAAGCTGTCGCTCTCTCCGGCACCCGGAGACGAGGAAGCTGCTTCTTCGTGCAAAGACGATTCTGCCGCTCACAGTGCTCGGCGGTGTGCGCCTTCTGCCGAACGACGTCCGGGCGCGGTGCTTTGCTCTGCAGAGCACCGTACCTTCGTCTTTAGCCTCTCTTCTCGTCTACATCTTAGCAAAAAGCTTTTCCACTCTGTCTGGCAAGAAGAAAATTTACCAGCACAGAAAACATCTCCCATCGTGTTCTAGAGGCTGCACGGAGGTCTGCCGAGTGTTTTGCAAGAAGAGAAAGGAAGTTGTCCAAAACAGCTTGCAATCGAATGTTCATGTGAATACAAAAGGCAGGAGAGTGGTCAGGTACTGTTTTCTCTCAGTTGGCAAGCTGCACACACAATCGCAGTGTTGTACAGCTTGTTTCATCACCTTTGCCAAGTTGTCGCTCTCTCCGGCTCCCGGAGACGAAGAAGCTGCTTCTTCGCGCAAAGACGATTCTGCCGCTCACAGTGCTCTGCGGTGTGCGCCTTGTGCCGAAAGAGGTCCGGGAGCGGTGCTTAGCTCTGCAGAGCACCGTACCTTCGTCTTTAGCCTCTCTTCTCGTCTACATCTTAGCAAAAAGCTTTTCCACTCTGTCTGGCAAGGAGAAACTGTGCCAGCACAAAAAACATCTCCCATCATGTTCTAGAGGCTGCACGGAGGTCTGCCGAGTGTTTTGCAAGAAGAGAAAGAAAGTTGTCCAAAACAGCTTGCAATCGAATGTTCATGTGAATAGAAAAGGCAGGAGAGTGGTCAGGTACTGTTTTCTCTCAGTTGGAAAGCTGCGCACACAATCGCAGTGTTGTACAGCTTGTTTCATCACCTTTGCGAAGCTGTCGCTCTCTCCGGCTCCCGGAGACGAAGAAGCTGCTTCTTCGCGCAAAGACGATTCTGCCGCTCACAGTGCTCTGCGGTGTGCGCCTTCTGCCGAAAGACGCCCGGGAGCTGTGCTTAGCTCTGCAGAGCACCATACCTGCTTCTTTAGCCTCTCTTCTCGTCTACATCTTAGCAAAAAGCTTTTCCACTCTGTCTGGCAAGGAGAAACTGTGCCAGCACAGAAAACATCTCCCATCGTCTTCTAGAGGCTCCACGGAGGTCTGCCGAGTGTTTTGCAAGAAGAGAAAGAAAGTTGTCCAAAACAGTTTGCAATCGAATGTTCATGTGAATAGAAAAGGCAGGAGAGTGGTCAGGTACTGTTTTCTCTCAGTTGGCAAGCTGCGCACACAATCGCAGTGTTGTACAGCTTGTTTCATCACCTTTGCGAAGTTGCCGCTCTCTCCGGCTCCCGGAGACGAAGAAGCTGCTTCTTCGCGCAAAGACGATTCTGCCGCTCACAGTGCTCTGCGGTGTGCGCCTTCTGCCGAAAGAGGTCCGGGTGCGGTGCTTAGCTCTGCAGAGCACCGTACCTTCGTCTTTAGCCTCTCTTCTCGTCTACATCTTAGCAAAAAGCTTTTCCACTCTGTCTGGCAAGGAGAAACTGTGCCAGCACAGAAAACATCTCCCATCGTGTTCTAGAGGCTCCACGGAGGTCTGCCGAGTATTTTGCAAGAAGAGAAAGAAAGTTGTCCAAAACAGCTTGCAATCGAATGTTCATGTGAATAGAAAAGGCAGGAGAGTGGTCAGGTACAGTTTTCTCTCAGTTGGCAAGCTGCGCACACAATCGCAGTGTTGTACAGCTTGTTTCATCACCTTTGCGAAGTTGCCGCTCTCTCCGGCTCCCGGAGACGAAGAAGCTGCTTCTTCGCGCAAAGACGATTCTGCCGCTCACAGTGCTCTGCGGTGTGCGCCTTCTGCCGAAAGAGGCCCGGGAGTGGTGCTTAGCTCTGCAGAGCACCGTACCTTCGTCTTTAGCCTCTCTTCTCGTCTACATCTTAGCAAAAAGCTTTTCCACTCTGTCTGGCAAGGAGAAACTGTGCCAGCACAGAAAACATCTCCCATCGTGTTCTAGAGGCTGCAGGGAGGTCTGCCGAGTGTTTTGCAAGAAGAGAGAGAACGTTGTCCAAAACAGCTTGCAATCGAATGTTCATGTGAATAGAAAAGGCAGGAGAGGGGTCAGGTACTGTTTTCTCTCAGTTGGCAAACTGCGCACACAATCGCAGTGTTGTACAGCTTGTTTCATCACCTTTGCCAAGTTGCCGCTCTCTCCGGCTCCCGGAGACGAAGAAGCTGCTTCTTCGCGCAAAGACGATTCTGCCGCTCACAGTGCTCTGCGGTGTGCGCCTTCTGCCGAAAGACGCCCGGGAGCGGTGCTTAGCTCTGCAGAGCACCGTACCTTCGTCTTTAGCCTCTCTTCTCGTCTACATCTTAGCAAAAAGCTTTTCCACTCTGTCTGGCAAGGAGAACCTGTGCCAGCACAGAAAATATCTCCCATCGTGTTCTAGAGGCTGCACGGAGGTCTGCCGAGTGTTTTGCAAGAAGAGAAAGAAAGTTGTCCAAAACAGTTTGCAATCGAATGTTCATGTGAATAGAAAAGGCAGCAGAGTGGTCAGGTACTGTTTTCTCTCAGTTGGCAAGCTGCGCACACAATCGCAGTGTTGTACAGCTTGTTTCATCACCTTTGCGAAGCTGCCGCTCTCTCCGGCTCCCGGAGACGAAGAAGCTGCTTCTTCGCGCAAAGACGATTCTGCCGCTCACAGTGCTCTGCGGTGTGCGCCTTCTGCCGAAAGAGGTCCGGGAGCGGTGCTTAGCTCTGCAGAGCACCGTACCTTCGTCTTTAGCCTCTCTTCTCGTCTACATCTTAGCAAAAAGCTTTTCAACTCTGTCTGGCAAGGAGAAACTGTGCCAGCACAAAAAACATCTCCCATCGTGTTCTAGAGGCTGCACAGAGGTCTGCCGAGTGTTTTGCAAGAAGAGAAAGGAAGTTGTCCAAAACAGCTTGCAATCGAATGTTCATGTGAATACAAAAGGCAGGAGAGTGGTCAGGTACTGTTTTCTCTCAGTTGGCAAGCTGCACACACAATCGCAGTGTTGTACAGCTTGTTTCATCACCTTTGCCAAGTTGCCGCTCTCTCCGGCTCCCGGAGACGAAGAAGCTGCTTCTTCGCGCAAAGACGATTCTGCCGCTCACAGTGCTCTGCGGTGTGCGCCTTGTGCCGAAAGAGGTCCGGGAGCGGTGCTTAGCTCTACAGAGCACCGTACCTTCGTCTTTAGCCTCTCTTCTCGTCTACATCTTAGCAAAAAGCTTTTCCACTCTGTCTGGCAAGGAGAAACTGTGCCAGCACAAAAAACATCTCCTATCGTGTTCTAGAGGCTGCAGGGAGGTCTGCCGAGTGTTTTGCAAAAAGAGAAAGAAAGTTGTCCAAAACAGCTTGCAATCGAATGTTCAAGTGAATAGAAAAGGCAGGAGAGTGGTCAGGTACTGTTTTCTCTCAGTTGGAAAGCTGCGCACACAATCGCAGTGTTGTACAGCTTGTTTCATCACCTTTGCGAAGCTGTCGCTCTCTCCGGCTCCCGGAGACGAAGAAGCTGCTTCTTCGCGCAAAGACGATTCTGCCGCTCACAGTGCTCTGCGGTGTGCGCCTTCTGCCGAAAGACGCCCGGGAGCTGTGCTTAGCTCTGCAGAGCACCATACCTGCTTCTTTAGCCTCTCTTCTCGTCTACATCTTAGCAAAAAGCTTTTCCACTCTGTCTGGCAAGGAGAAACTGTGCCAGCACAGAAAACATCTCCCATCGTCTTCTAGAGGCTCCACGGAGGTCTGCCGAGTGTTTTGCAAGAAGAGAAAGAACGTTGTCCAAAACAGTTTGCAATCGAATGTTCATGTGAATAGAAAAGGCAGGAGAGTGGTCAGGTACTGTTTTCTCTCAGTTGGCAAGCTGCGCACACAATCGCAGTGTTGTACAGCTTGTTTCATCACCTTTGCGAAGTTGCCGCTCTCTCCGGCTCCCGGAGACGAAGAAGCTGCTTCTTCGCGCAAAGACGATTCTGCCGCTCACAGTGCTCTGCGGTGTGCGCCTTCTGCCGAAAGAGGTCCGGGTGCGGTGCTTAGCTCTGCAGAGCACCGTACCTTCGTCTTTAGCCTCTCTTCTCGTCTACATCTTAGCAAAAAGCTTTTCCACTCTGTCTGGCAAGGAGAAACTGTGCCAGCACAGAAAACATCTCCCATCGTGTTCTAGAGGCTCCACGGAGGTCTGCCGAGTATTTTGCAAGAAGAGAAAGAAAGTTGTCCAAAACAGCTTGCAATCGAATGTTCATGTGAATAGAAAAGGCAGGAGAGTGGTCAGGTACTGTTTTCTCTCAGTTGGCAAGCTGCGCACACAATCGCAGTGTTGTACAGCTTGTTTCATCACCTTTGCGAAGTTGCCGCTCTCTCCGGCTCCCGGAGACGAAGAAGCTGCTTCTTCGCGCAAAGACAATTCTGCCGCTCACAGTGCTCTGCGGTGTGCGCCTTCTGCCGAAAGAGGCCCGGGAGTGGTGCTTAGCTCTGCAGAGCACCGTACCTTCGTCTTTAGCCTCTCTTCTCGTCTACATCTTAGCAAAAAGCTTTTCCACTCTGTCTGGCAAGGAGAAACTGTGCCAGCACAGAAAACATCTCCCATCGTGTTCTAGAGGCTGCACGGAGGTCTGCCGAGTGTTTTGCAAGAAGAGAGAGAACGTTGTCCAAAACAGCTTGCAATCGAATGTTCATGTGAATAGAAAAGGCAGGAGAGTGGTCAGGTATTGTTTTCTCTCAGTTGGCAAGCTGCGCACACAATCGCAGTGTTGTACAGCTTGTTTCATCACCTTTGCGAAGCTGCCGCTCTCTCCGGCTCCCGGAGACGAAGAAGCTGCTTCTTCGCGCAAAGACGATTCTGCCGCTCACAGTGCTCTGCGGTGAGCGCCTTCTGCCGAAAGAGGTCCGGGAGCGGTGCTTAGCTCTGCAGAGCACCGTACCTTCGTCTTTAGCCTCTCTTCTCGTCTACATCTTAGCAAAAAGCTTTTCCACTCTGTCTGGAAAGGAGAAACTGTGCCAGCACAGAAAACATCTCCCATCGTGTTCTAGAGGCTGCACGGAGGTCTACCGAGTGTTTTGCAAGAAGAGAAAGAAAGTTGTCCAAAACAGCTTGCAATCGAATGTTCATGTGAATAGAAAAGGCAGGAGAGTGGTCAGGTACTGTTTTCTCTCAGTTGGCAAGCTGCGCACACAATCGCAGTGTTGTACAGCTTGTTTCATCACCTTTGCGAAGTTGCCGCTCTCTCCGGCTCCCGGAGACGAAGAAGCTGCTTCTTCGCGCAAAGACGATTCTGCCGCTCACAGTGCTCTGCGGTGTGCGCCTTCTGCCGAAAGAGGCCCGGGAGCGGTGCTTAGCTCTGCAGAGCACCGTACCTTCGTCTTTAGCCTCTCTTCTCGTCTACATCTTAGCAAAAAGCTTTTCCACTCTGTCTGGCAAGGAGAAACTGTGCCAGCACAGAAAACATCTCCCATCGTCTTCTAGAGGCTGCACGCAGGTCTGCCGAGTGTTTTGCAAGAAGAGAAAGAAAGTTGTCCAAAACAGCTTGCAATCGAATGTTCATGTGAATAGAAAAGGCAGGAGAGTGGTCAGGTACTGTTTTCTCTCAGTTGGCAAGCGGCGCACACAATCGCAGTGTTGTACAGCTTGTTTCATCACCTTTGCGAAGTTGCCGCTCTCTCCGGCTCCCGGAGACGAAGAAGCTGCTTCTTCGCGCAAAGACGATTCTGCCGCTCACAGTGCTCTGCGGTGTGCGCCTTCTGCCGAAAGAGGCCAGGGAGCGGTGCTTAGCTATGCAGAGCACCGTACCTTCGTCTTTAGCCTCTCTTCTCGTCTACATCTTAGCAAAAAGCTTTTCCACTCTGTCTGGAAAGGAGAAACTGTGCCAGCACAAAAAACATCTCCCATCGTGTTCTAGAGGCTGCACGCAGGTCTGCCGAGTGTTTTGCAAGAAGAGAAAGAAAGTTGTCCAAAACAGCTTGCAATCGAATGTTCATGTGAATAGAAAAGGCAGGAGAGTGGTCAGGTACTGTTTTCTCTCAGTTGGCAAACTGCGCACACAATCGCAGTGTTGTACAGCTTGTTTCATCACCTTTGCGAAGTTGCCGCTCTCTCCGGCTCCCGGAGACGAAGAAGCTGCTTCTTCGCGCAAAGACGATTCTGCCGCTCACAGTGCTCTGCGGTGTGCGCCTTCTGCCGAAAGACGCCCGGGAGCGGTGCTTAGCTCTGCAGAGCACCGTACCTTCGTCTTTAGCCTCTCTTCTCGTCTACATCTTAGCAAAAAGCTTTTCCACTCTGTCTGGCAAGGAGAACCTGTGCCAGCACAGAAAATATCTCCCATCGTGTTCTAGAGGCTGCACGGAGGTCTGCCGAGCGTTTTGCAAGAAGAGAAAGAAAGTTGTCCAAAACAGTTTGCAATCGAATGTTCATGTGAATAGAAAAGGCAGCAGAGTGGTCAGGTACTGTTTTCTCTCAGTTGGCAAGCTGCGCACACAATCGCAGTGTTGTACAGATTCTTTCATCACCTTTGCGAAGCTGCCGCTCTCTCCGGCTCCCGGAGACGAAGAAGCTGCTTCTTCGCGCAAAGACGATTCTGCCGCTCACAGTGCTCTGCGGTGTGCGCCTTCTGCCGAAAGAGGTCCGGGAGCGGTGCTTAGCGCTGCAGAGCACCGTACCTTCGTCTTTAGCCTCTCTTCTCGTCTACATCTTAGCAAAAAGCTTTTCAACTCTGTCTGGCAAGGAGAAACTGTGCCAGCACAAAAAACATCTCCCATCGTGTTCTAGAGGCTGCACAGAGGTCTGCCGAGTGTTTTGCAAGAAGAGAAAGAAAGTTGTCCAAAACAGCTTGCAATCGAATGTTCATGTGAATAGAAAAGGCAGGAGAGTGGTCAGGTACTGTTTTCTCTCAGTTGGCAAGCTGCGCACACAATCGCAGTGTTGTACAGCTTGTTTCATCACCTTTGCGAAGCTGCCGCTCTCTCCGGCTCCCGGAGACGAAGAAGCTGCTTCTTCGCGCAAAGACGATTCTGCCGCTCACAGTGCTCTGCGGTGTGCGCCTTCTGCCGAAAGAGGTCCGGGAGCAGTGCTTAGCTCTGCAGAGCACCGTACCTTCGTCTTTAGCCTCTCTTCTCGTCTACATCTTAGCAAAAAGCTTTTCAACTCTGTCTGGCAAGGAGAAACTGTGCCAGCACAAAAAACATCTCCCATCGTGTTCTAGAGGCTGCACGGAGGTCTGCCGAGTGTTTTGCAAGAAGAGAAAGAAAGTTGTCCAAAACAGCTTGCAATCGAATGTTCATGTGAATAGAAAAGGCAGGAGAGTGGTCAGGTACTGTTTTCTCTCAGTTGGCAAGCTGCGCACACAATCGCAGTGTTGTACAGCTTGTTTCATCACCTTTGCCAAGTTGCCGCTCTCTCCGGCTCCCGGAGACGAAGAAGCTGCTTCTTCGCGCAAAGACGATTCTGCCGCTCACAGTGCTCTGCGGTGTGCGCCTTCTGCCGAAAGAGCCCCGGGAGCGGTGCTTAGCTCTGCAGAGCACCGTACCTTCGTCTTTAGCCTCTCTTCTCGTCTACATCTTAGCAAAAAGCTTTTCCACTCTGTCTGGCAAGGAGAAACTGTGCCAGCACAGAAAACATCTCCCATCGTGTTCTAGAGGCTGCACGCAGGTCTGCCGAGTGTTTTGCAAGAAGAGAGAGAAAGTTGTCCAAAACAGCTTGCAATCGAATGTTCATGTGAATAGAAAAGGCAGGAGAGTGGTCAGGTACTGTTTTCTCTCAGTTGGCAAGCTGCGCACACAATCGCAGTGTTGTACAGCTTGTTTCATCACCTTTGCGAAGCTGCCGCTCTCTCCGACTCCCGGAGACGAAGAAGCTGCTTCTTCGCGCAAAGACGATTCTGCCGCTCACAGTGCTCTGCGGTGTGCGCCTTCTGCCGAAAGAGGTCCGGGAGCGGTGCTTAGCTCTGCAGAGCACCGTACCTTCGTCTTTAGCCTCTCTTCTCGTCTACATCTTAGCAAAAAGCTTTTCCACTCTGTCTGGCAAGGAGAAACTGTGCCAGCACAGAAAACATCTCCCATCGTGTTCTAGAGGCTGCATGGAGGTCTGCCGAGTATTTTGCAAGAAGAGAAAGAAAGTTGTCCAAAACAGCTTGCAATCGAATGTTCATGTGAATAGAAAAGGCAGGAGAGTGGTCAGGTACTGTTTTCTCCCACTTGGCAAGCTGCGCACACAATCGCAGTGTTGTACAGCTTGTTTCATCACCTTTGCGAAGTTGCCGCTCTCTCCGGCTCCCGGAGACGAAGAAGCTGCTTCTTCGCGCAAAGACGATTCTGCCGCTCACAGTGCTCTGCGGTGTGCGCCTTCTGCCGAAAGAGGTCCGGGAGCAGTGCTTAGCTCTGCAGAGCACCGTACCTTCGTCTTTAGCCTCTCTTCTCGTCTACATCTTAGCAAAAAGCTTTTCAACTCTGTCTGGCAAGGAGAAACTGTGCCAGCACAAAAAACATCTCCCATCGTGTTCTAGAGGCTGCACGGAGGTCTGCCGAGTGTTTTGCAAGAAGAGAAAGAAAGTTGTCCAAAACAGCTTGCAATCGAATGTTCATGTGAATAGAAAAGGCAGGAGAGTGGTCAGGTACTGTTTTCTCTCAGTTGGCAAGCGGCGCACACAATCGCAGTGTTGTACAGCTTGTTTCATCACCTTTGCGAAGTTGCCGCTCTCTCCGGCTCCCGGAGACGAAGAAGCTGCTATTTTGCCCAAAGACGATTCTGCCGCTCACAGTGCTCTGCGGTGTGCGCCTTCTGCCGAAAGACGCCCGGGAGCGGTGCTTAGCTCTGCAGAGCACCGTACCTTCGTCTTTAGCCTCTCTTCTCGTCTACATCTTAGCAAAAAGCTTTTCCACTCTGTCTGGCAAGGAGAACCTGTGCCAGCACAGAAAATATCTCCCATCGTGTTCTAGAGGCTGCACGGAGGTCTGCCGAGTGTTTTGCAAGAAGAGAAAGAAAGTTGTCCAAAACAGTTTGCAATCGAATGTTCATGTGAATAGAAAAGGCAGCAGAGTGGTCAGGTACTGTTTTCTCTCAGTTGGCAAGCTGCGCACACAATCGCAGTGTTGTACAGATTCTTTCATCACCTTTGCGAAGCTGCCGCTCTCTCCGGCTCCCGGAGACGAAGAAGCTGCTTCTTCGCGCAAAGACGATTCTGCCGCTCACAGTGCTCTGCGGTGTGCGCCTTCTGCCGAAAGAGGTCCGGGAGCGGTGCTTAGCGCTGCAGAGCACCGTACCTTCGTCTTTAGCCTCTCTTCTCGTCTACATCTTAGCAAAAAGCTTTTCAACTCTGTCTGGCAAGGAGAAACTGTGCCAGCACAAAAAACATCTCCCATCGTGTTCTAGAGGCTGCACAGAGGTCTGCCGAGTGTTTTGCAAGAAGAGAAAGAAAGTTGTCCAAAACAGCTTGCAATCGAATGTTCATGTGAATAGAAAAGGCAGGAGAGTGGTCAGGTACTGTTTTCTCTCAGTTGGCAAGCTGCGCACACAATCGCAGTGTTGTACAGCTTGTTTCATCACCTTTGCGAAGCTGCCGCTCTCTCCGGCTCCCGGAGACGAAGAAGCTGCTTCTTCGCGCAAAGACGATTCTGCCGCTCACAGTGCTCTGCGGTGTGCGCCTTCTGCCGAAAGAGGTCCGGGAGCAGTGCATAGCTCTGCAGAGCACCGTACCTTCGTCTTTAGCCTCTCTTCTCGTCTACATCTTAGCAAAAAGCTTTTCAACTCTGTCTGGCAAGGAGAAACTGTGCCAGCACAAAAAACATCTCCCATCGTGTTCTAGAGGCTGCACGGAGGTCTGCCGAGTGTTTTGCAAGAAGAGAAAGAAAGTTGTCCAAAACAGCTTGCAATCGAATGTTCATGTGAATAGAAAAGGCAGGAGAGTGGTCAGGTACTGTTTTCTCTCAGTTGGCAAGCTGCGCACACAATCGCAGTGTTGTACAGCTTGTTTCATCACCTTTGCCAAGTTGCCGCTCTCTCCGGCTCCCGGAGACGAAGAAGCTGCTTCTTCGCGCAAAGACGATTCTGCCGCTCACAGTGCTCTGCGGTGTGCGCCTTCTGCCGAAAGAGCCCCGGGAGCGGTGCTTAGCTCTGCAGAGCACCGTACCTTCGTCTTTAGCCTCTCTTCTCGTCTACATCTTAGCAAAAAGCTTTTCCACTCTGTCTGGCAAGGAGAAACTGTGCCAGCACAGAAAACATCTCCCATCGTGTTCTAGAGGCTGCACGCAGGTCTGCCGAGTGTTTTGCAAGAAGAGAGAGAAAGTTGTCCAAAACAGCTTGCAATCGAATGTTCATGTGAATAGAAAAGGCAGGAGAGTGGTCAGGTACTGTTTTCTCTCAGTTGGCAAGCTGCGCACACAATCGCAGTGTTGTACAGCTTGTTTCATCACCTTTGCGAAGCTGCCGCTCTCTCCGACTCCCGGAGACGAAGAAGCTGCTTCTTCGCGCAAAGACGATTCTGCCGCTCACAGTGCTCTGCGGTGTGCGCCTTCTGCCGAAAGAGGTCCGGGAGCGGTGCTTAGCTCTGCAGAGCACCGTACCTTCGTCTTTAGCCTCTCTTCTCGTCTACATCTTAGCAAAAAGCTTTTCCACTCTGTCTGGCAAGGAGAAACTGTGCCAGCACAGAAAACATCTCCCATCGTGTTCTAGAGGCTGCATGGAGGTCTGCCGAGTATTTTGCAAGAAGAGAAAGAAAGTTGTCCAAAACAGCTTGCAATCGAATGTTCATGTGAATAGAAAAGGCAGGAGAGTGGTCAGGTACTGTTTTCTCCCACTTGGCAAGCTGCGCACACAATCGCAGTGTTGTACAGCTTGTTTCATCACCTTTGCGAAGTTGCCGCTCTCTCCGGCTCCCGGAGACGAAGAAGCTGCTTCTTCGCGCAAAGACGATTCTGCCGCTCACAGTGCTCTGCGGTGTGCGCCTTCTGCCGAAAGAGGTCCGGGAGCAGTGCTTAGCTCTGCAGAGCACCGTACCTTCGTCTTTAGCCTCTCTTCTCGTCTACATCTTAGCAAAAAGCTTTTCAACTCTGTCTGGCAAGGAGAAACTGTGCCAGCACAAAAAACATCTCCCATCGTGTTCTAGAGGCTGCACGGAGGTCTGCCGAGTGTTTTGCAAGAAGAGAAAGAAAGTTGTCCAAAACAGCTTGCAATCGAATGTTCATGTGAATAGAAAAGGCAGGAGAGTGGTCAGGTACTGTTTTCTCTCAGTTGGCAAGCGGCGCACACAATCGCAGTGTTGTACAGCTTGTTTCATCACCTTTGCGAAGTTGCCGCTCTCTCCGGCTCCCGGAGACGAAGAAGCTGCTATTTTGCCCAAAGACGATTCTGCCGCTCACAGTGCTCTGCGGTGTGCGCCTTCTGCCGAAAGAGGTCCGGGTGCGGTGCTTAGCTCTGCAGAGCACCGTACCTTCGTCTTTAGCCTCTCTTCTCGTCTACATCTTAGCAAAAAGCTTTTCCACTCTGTCTGGCAAGGAGAAACTGTGCCAGCACAGAAAACATCTCCCATCGTGTTCTAGAGGCTGCACGCAGGTCTGCCGAGTGTTTTGCAAGAAGAGAAAGAAAGTTGTCCAAAACAGCTTGCAATCGAATGTTCATGTGAATAGAAAAGGCAGGAGAGTGGTCAGGTACTGTTTTCTCTCAGTTGGCAAGCTGCGCACACAATCGCAGTGTTGTACAGCTTGTTTCATCACCTTTGCCAAGTTGTCGCTCTCTCCGGCTCCCGGAGACGAAGAAGCTGCTTCTTCGCGCAAAGACGATTCTGCCGCTCACAGTGCTCTGCGGTGTGCGCCTTCTGCCGAAAGACGCCCGGGAGCGGTGCTTAGCTCTGCAGAGCACCGTACCTTCGTCTTTAGCCTCTCTTCTCGTCTACATCTTAGCAAAAAGCTTTTCCACTCTGTCTGGCAAGGAGAAACTGTGCCAGCACAGAAAACATCTCCCATCGTGTTCTAGAGGCTGCACGGAGGTCTGCCAAGTGTTTTGCAAGAAGAGAAAGAAAGTTGTCCAAAACAGCTTGCAATCGAATGTTCATGTGAATAGAAAAGGCAGGAGAGTGGTCAGGTACTGTTTTCTCTCAGTTGGCAAGCTGCGCACACAATCGCAGTGTTGTACAGCTTGTTTCATCACCTTTGCGAAGTTGCCGCTCTCTCCGGCTCTCGGAGACGAAGAAGCTGCTTCTTCGCGCAAAGACGATTCTGCCGCTCACAGTGCTCTGCGGTTTGCGCCTTCTGCCGAAAGAGGTCCGGGAGCGGTGCTTAGCTCTGCAGAGCACCGTACCTTCGTCTTTAGCCTCTCTTCTCGTCTACATCTTAGCAAAAAGCTTTTCCACTCTGTCTGGCAAGGAGAAACTGTGCCAGCACAGAAAACATCTCCCATCGTGTTCTAGAGGCTGCACGGAGGTCTGCCGAGTGTTTTGCAAGAAGAGAAAGAAAGTTGTCCAAAACAGCTTGCAATCGAATGTTCATGTGAATAGAAAAGGCAGGAGAGTGGTCAGGTACTGTTTTCTCTCAGTTGGCAAGCTGCGCACACAATCGCAGTGTTGTACAGCTTGTTTCATCACCTTTGCCAAGTTGCCGCTCTCTCCGGCTTCCGGAGACGAAGAAGCTGCTTCTTCGCGCAAAGACGATTCTGCCGCTCACAGTGCTCTGCGGTGTGCGCCTTCTTCCGAAAGACGCCCGGGAGCTGTGCTTAGCTCTGCAGAGCACCATACCAGCTTCTTTAGCCTCTCTTCTCGTCTACATCTTAGCAAAAAGCTTTTCCACTCTGTCTGGCAAGGAGAAACTGTGCCAGCACAAAAAACATCTCCCATCGTCTTCTAGAGGCTGCACGGAGGTCTGTCGAGTGTTTTGCAAGAAGAGAAAGAAAGTTTTTCAAAACAGCTTGCAATCGAATGTTTAAGTGAATAGAAAAGGCAGGAGAGTAGTCAGGTACTGTTTTCTCTCAGTTGGCAAGCTGCGCACACAATCGCAGTGTCGTACAGCTTGTTTCATCACCTTTGCGAAGCTGCCGCTCTCTCCGGCTCCCGGAGACGAAGAAGCTGCTTCTTCGCGCAAAGACGATTCTGCCGCTCACAGTGCTCTGCGGTGAGCGCCTTCTGCCGAAAGAGGTCCGGGAGCGGTGCTTAGCTCTGCAGAGCACCGTACCTTCGTCTTTAGCCTCTCTTCTCGTCTACATCTTAGCAAAAAGCTTTTCCACTCTGTCTGGCAAGGAGAAACTGTGCCAGCACAGAAAACATCTCCCATCGTGTTGAAGAGGCTGCACGGAGGTCTACCGAGTGTTTTGCAAGAAGAGAAAGAAAGTTGTCCAAAACAGCTTGCAATCGAATGTTCATGTGAATAGAAAAGGCAGGAGAGTGGTCAGGTACTGTTTTCTCTCAGTTGGCAAGCTGCCCACACAATCGCGGTGTTGTACAGCTTGTTTCATCACCTTTGCGAAGTTGCCGCTCTCTCCGGCTCCCGGAGACGAAGAAGCTGCTTCTTCGCGCAAAGACGATTCTGCCGCTCACAGTGCTCTGCGGTGTGCGCCTTCTGCCGAAAGAGGCCCGGGAGCGGTGCTTAGCTCTGCAGAGCACCGTACCTTCGTCTTTAGCCTCTCTTCTCGTCTACATCTTAGCAAAAAGCTTTTCCACTCTGTCTGGAAAGGAGAAACTGTGCCAGCACAAAAAACATCTCCCATCGTGTTCTAGAGGCTGCACGCAGGTCTGCCGAGTGTTTTGCAAGAAGAGAAAGAAAGTTGTCCAAAACAGCTTCCAATCGAATGTTCATGTGAATAGAAAAGGCAGGAGAGAGATCAGGTACTGTTTTCTCTCAGTTGGCAAACTGCGCACACAATCGCAGTGTTGTACAGCTTGTTTCATCACCTTTGCGAAGTTGCCGCTCTCTCCGGCTCCCGGAGACGAAGAAGCTGCTTCTTCGCGCAAAGACGATTCTGCCGCTCACAGTGCTCTGCGGTGAGCGCCTTCTGCCGAAAGAGGTCCGGGAGCGGTGCTTAGCTCTGCAGAGCACCGTACCTTCGTCTTTAGCCTCTCTTCTCGTCTACATCTTAGCAAAAAGCTTTTCCACTCTGTCTGGAAAGGAGAAACTGTGCCAGCACAGAAAACATCTCCCATCGTGTTCTAGAGGCTGCACGGAGGTCTGCCGAGTGTTTTGCAAGAAGAGAAAGAAAGTTGTCCAAAACAGCTTGCAATCGAATGTTCATGTGAATAGAAAAGGCAGGAGAGTGGTCAGGTACTGTTTTCTCTCAGTTGGCAAACTGCGCACACAATCGCAGTGTTGTACAGCTTGTTTCATCACCTTTGCGAAGTTGCCGCTCTCTCCGGCTCCCGGAGACGAAGAAGCTGCTTCTTCGCGCAAAGACGATTCTGCCGCTCACAGTGCTCTGCGGTGTGCGCCTTCTGCCGAAAGACGCCCGGGAGCGGTGCTTAGCTCTGCAGAGCACCGTACCTTCGTCTTTAGCCTCTCTTCTCGTCTACATCTTAGCAAAAAGCTTTTCCACTCTGTCTGGAAAGGAGAAACTGTGCCAGCACAGAAAACATCTCCCATCGTGTTCTAGAGGCTGCACGGAGGTCTGCCGAGTGTTTTGCAAGAAGAGAAAGAAAGTTGTCCAAAACAGCTTGCAATCGAATGTTCATGTGAATAGAAAAGGCAGGAGAGAGATCAGGTACTGTTTTCTCTCAGTTGGCAAACTGCGCACACAATCGCAGTGTTGTACAGCTTGTTTCATCACCTTTGCGAAGTTGCCGCTCTCTCCGGCTCCCGGAGACGAAGAAGCTGCTTCTTCGCGCAAAGACGATTCTGCCGCTCACAGTGCTCTGCGGTGAGCGCCTTCTGCCGAAAGAGGTCCGGGAGCGGTGCTTAGCTCTGCAGAGCACCGTACCTTCGTCTTTAGCCTCTCTTCTCGTCTACATCTTAGCAAAAAGCTTTTCCACTCTGTCTGGAAAGGAGAAACTGTGTCAGCACAGAAAACATCTCCCATCGTGTTCTAGAGGCTGCACGGAGGTCTGCCGAGTGTTTTGCAAGAAGAGAAAGAAAGTTGTCCAAAACAGCTTGCAATCGAATATTCATGTGAATAGAAAAGGCCGGAGAGTGGTCAGGTACTGTTTTCTCTCAGTTGGCAAACTGCGCACACAATCGCAGTGTTGTACAGCTTGTTTCATCACCTTTGCGAAGTTGTCGCTCTCTCCGGCTCCCGGAGACGAAGAAGCTGCTTCTTCGCGCAAAGACGATTCTGCCGCTCACAGTGCTCTGCGGTGTGCGCCTTCTGCCGAAAGACGCCCGGGAGCGGTGCTTAGCTCTGCAGAGCACCGTACCTTCGTCTTTAGCCTCTCTTCTCGTCTACATCTTAGCAAAAAGCTTTTCCACTCGGTCTGGAAAGGAGAAACTGGGCCAGCACAGAAAACATCTCCCATCGTGTTCTAGAGGCTGCACGGAGGTCTGCCGAGTGTTTTGCAAGAAGAGAAAGAAAGTTGCCCAAAACAGCTTGCAATCGAATGTTCATGTGAATAGAAAAGGCAGGAGAGTGGTCAGGTACTGTTTTCTCTCAGTTGGCAAACTGCGCACACAATCGCAGTGTTGTACAGCTTGTTTCATCACCTTTGCGAAGTTGCCGCTCTCTCCGGCTCCCGGAGACGAAGAAGCTGCTTCTTCGCGCAAAGACGATTCTGCCGCTCACAGTGCTCTGCGGTGTGCGCCTTCTGCCGAAAGACGCCCGGGAGCGGTGCTTAGCTCTGCAGAGCACCGTACCTTCGTCTTTAGCCTCTCTTCTCGTCTACATCTTAGCAAAAAGCTTTTCCACTCTGTCTGGCAAGGAGAAACTGTGCCCGCACAGAAAACATCTCCCATCGTGTTCTAGAGGCTGCACGGAGGTCTGCCGAGTGTTTTGCAAGAAGAGAGAGAAAGTTGTCCAAAACAGCTTGCAATCGAATGTTCATGTGAATAGAAAAGGCAGGAGAGTGGTCAGGTACTGTTTTCTCTCACTTGGCAAGCTGCGCACACAATCGCAGTGTTGTACAGCTTGTTTCATCACCTTTGCGAAGCTGCCGCTCTCTCCGAATCCCGGAGACGAAGAAGCTGCTTCTTCGCGCAAAGACGATTCTGCCGCTCACGGTGCTCTGCGGTGTGCGCCTTCTGCCGAAAGAGGTCCGGGAGCGGTGCTTAGCTCTGCAGAGCACCGTACCTTCGTCTTTAGCCTCTCTTCTCGTCTACATCTTAGCAAAAAGCTTTTCCACTCTGTCTGGCAAGGAGAAACTGTGCCAGCACAGAAAACATCTCCCATCGTCTTCTAGAGGCTGCACGGAGGTCTGCCGAGTGTTTTGCAAGAAGAGAGAGAAAGTTGTCCAAAACAGCTTGCAATCGAATGTTCATGTGAATAGAAAAGGCAGGAGAGTGGTCAGGTACTGTTTTCTCTCACTTGGCAAGCTGCGCACACAATCGCAGTGTTGTACAGCTTGTTTCATCACCTTTGCGAAGTTGCCGCTCTCTCCGGCTCCCGGAGACGAAGAAGCTGCTTCTTCGCGCAAAGACGATTCTGCCGCTCACAGTGCTCTGCGGTGTGCGCCTTCTGCCGAAAGAGCCCCGGGAGCGGTGCTTAGCTCTGCAGAGCACCGTACCTTCGTCTTTAGCCTCTCTTCTCGTCTACATCTTAGCAAAAAGCTTTTCCACTCTGTCTGGCAAGGAGAAACTGTGCCAGCACAGAAAACATCTCCCATCGTGTTCTAGAGGCTGCACGGAGGTCTGTCGAGTATTTTGCAAGAAGAGAAAGAAAGTTGTCCAAAACAGCTTGCAATCGAATGTTCATGTGAATAGAAAAGGCCGGAGAGTGGTCAGGTACTGTTTTCTCCCACTTGGCAAGCTGCGCACACAATCGCAGTGTTGTACAGCTTGTTTCATCACCTTTGCGAAGCTGCCGCTCTCTCCGGCTCCCGGAGACGAAGAAGCTGCTTCTTCGCGCAAAGACGATTCTGCCGCTCACAGTGCTCTGCGGTGTGCGCCTTCTGCCGAAAGAGGTCCGGGAGCGGTGCTTAGCTCTGCAGAGCACCGTACCTTCGTCTTTAGCCTCTCTTCTCGTCTACATCTTAGCAAAAAGCTTTTCAACTCTGTCTGGCAAGGAGAAACTGTGCCAGCACAAAAAACATCTCCCATCGTGTTCTAGAGGCTGCACGGAGGTCTGCCGAGTGTTTTGCAAGAAGAGAAAGAAAGTTGTCCAAAACAGCTTGCAATCGAATGTTCATGTGAATAGAAAAGGCAGGAGAGTGGTCAGGTACTGTTTTCTCTCAGTTGGCAAGCGGGGCACACAATCGCAGTGTTGTACAGCTTGTTTCATCACCTTTGCGAAGTTGCCGCTCTCTCCGGCTCCCGGAGACGAAGAAGCTGCTTTTTCGCGCAAAGACGATTCTGCCGCTCACAGTGCTCTGCGGTGTGCGCCTTCTGCCGAAAGCGGTCCGGGTGCGGTGCTTAGCTCTGCAGAGCACCGTACCTTCGTCTTTAGCCTCTCTTCTCGTCTACATCTTAGCAAAAAGCTTTTCCACTCTGTCTGGCAAGGAGAAACTGTGCCAGCACAGAAAACATCTCCCATCGTGTTCTAGAGGCTGCACGGAGGTCTGCCGAGTGTTTTGCAAGAAGAGAAAGAAAGTTGTCCAAAACAGCTTGCAATCGAATGTTCATGTGAATAGAAAAGGCAGGAGAGTGGTCAGGTACTGTTTTCTCTCACTTGGCAAGCTGCGCACACAATCGCAGTGTTGTACAGCTTGTTTCATCACCTTTGCCAAGTTGTCGCTCTCTCCGGCTCCCGGAGACGAAGAAGCTGCTTCTTCGCGCAAAGACGATTCTGCCGCTCACAGTGCTCTGCGGTGTGCGCCTTCTGCCGAAAGACGCCCGGGAGCGGTGCTTAGCTCTGCAGAGCACCGTACCTTCGTCTTTAGCCTCTCTTCTCGTCTACATCTTAGCAAAAAGCTTTTCCACTCTGTCTGGCAAGGAGAAACTGTGCCAGCACAGAAAACATCTCCCATCGTGTTCTAGAGGCTGCACGGAGGTCTGCCGAGTGTTTTGCAACAAGAGAAAGAAAGTTGTCCAAAACAGCTTGCAATCGAATGTTCATGTGAATAGAAAAGGCAGGAGAGTGGTCAGGTACTGTTTTCTCTCAGTTGGCAAGCTGCGCACACAATCGCAGTGTTGTACAGCTTGTTTCATCACCTTTGCGAAGTTGCCGCTCTCTGCGGCTCCCGGAGACGAAGAAGCTGCTTCTTCGCGCAAAGACGATTCTGCCGCTCACAGTGCTCTGCGGTGTGCGCCTTCTGCCGAAAGACGCCCGGGAGTGGTGCTTAGCTCTGCAGAGCACCGTACCTTCGTCTTTAGCCTCTCTTCTCGTCTACATCTTAGCAAAAAGCTTTTCCACTCTGTCTGGCAAGGAGAAACTGTGCCAGCACAGAAAACATCTCCCATCGTGTTCTAGAGGCTGCACGGAGGTCTGCCGAGTGTTTTGCAAGAAGAGAAAGAAAGTTGTCCAAAACAGCTTGCAATCGAATGTTCATGTGAATAGAAAAGGCAGGAGAGTGGTCAGGTACTGTTTTCTCTCAGTTGGCAAGCTGCGCACACAATCGCAGTGTTGTACAGCTTGTTTCATCACCTTTGCGAAGCTGCCGCTCTCTCCGACTCCCGGAGACGAAGAAGCTGCTTCTTCGCGCAAAGACGATTCTGCCGCTCACAGTGCTCTGCGGTGTGCGCCTTCTGCCGAAAGAGGTCCGGGAGCGGTGCTTAGCTCTGCAGAGCACCGTACCTTCGTCTTTAGCCTCTCTTCTCGTCTACATCTTAGCAAAAAGCTTTTCCACTCTGTCTGGCAAGGAGAAACTGTGCCAGCACAGAAAACATCTCCCATCGTGTTCTAGAGGCTGCACGGAGGTCTGCCGAGTGTTTTGCAAGAAGAGAAAGAAAGTTGTCCAAAACAGCTTGCAATCGAATGTTCATGTGAATAGAAAAGGCAGGAGAGTGGTCAGGTACTGTTTTCTCTCACTTGGCAAGCTGCGCACACAATCGCAGTGTTGTACAGCTTGTTTCATCACCTTTGCCAAGTTGTCGCTCTCTCCGGCTCCCGGAGACGAAGAAGCTGCTTCTTCGCGCAAAGACGATTCTGCCGCTCACAGTGCTCTGCGGTGTGCGCCTTCTGCCAAAAGAGGCCCGGGAGCGGTGCTTAGCTCTGCAGAGCACCGTACCTTCGTCTTTAGCCTCTCTTCTCGTCTACATCTTAGCAAAAAGCTTTTCCACTCTGTCTGGCAAGGAGAAACTGTGCCAGCACAGAAAACATCTCCCATCGTGTTCTAGAGGCTGCACGGAGGTCTGCCAAGTGTTTTGCAAGAAGAGAAAGAAAGTTGTCCAAAACAGCTTGCAATCGAATGTTCATGTGAATAGAAAAGGCAGGAGAGTGGTCAGGTACTGTTTTCTCTCAGTTGGCAAGCTGCGCACACAATCGCAGTGTTGTACAGCTTGTTTCATCACCTTTGCGAAGTTGCCGCTCTCTCCGGCTCCCGGAGACGAAGAAGCTGCTTCTTCGCGCAAAGACGATTCTGCCGCTCACAGTGCTCTGCGGTGTGCGCCTTCTGCCGAAAGACGCCCGGGAGCGGTGCTTAGCTCTGCAGAGCACCATACCTTCGTCTTTAGCCTCTCTTCTCGTCTACATCTTAGCAAAAAGCTTTTCCACTCTGTCTGGCAAGGAGAAACTGTGCCAGCACAGAAAACATCTCCCATCGTGTTCTAGAGGCTGCACGGAGGTCTGCCGAGTGTTTTGCAAGAAGAGAGAGAAAGTTGTCCAAAACAGCTTGCAATCGAATGTTCATGTGAATAGAAAAGGCAGGAGAGTGGTCAGGTACTGTTTTCTCTCACTTGGCAAGCTGCGCACACAATCGCAGTGTTGTACAGCTTGTTTCATCACCTTTGCGAAGCTGCCGCTCTCTCCGACTCCCGGAGACGAAGAAGCTGCTTCTTCGCGCAAAGACGATTCTGCCGCTCACAGTGCTCTGCGGTGTGCGCCTTCTGCCGAAAGAGGTCCGGGAGCGGTGCTTAGCTCTGCAGAGCACCGTACCTTCGTCTTTAGCCTCTCTTCTCGTCTACATCTTAGCAAAAAGCTTTTCCACTCTGTCTGGCAAGGAGAAACTGTGCCAGCACAGAAAACATCTCCCATCGTGTTCTAGAGGCTGCACGGAGGTCTGCCGAGTATTTTGCAAGAAGAGAAAGAAAGTTGTCCAAAACAGCTTGCAATCGAATGTTCATGTGAATAGAAAAGGCCGGAGAGTGGTCAGGTACTGTTTTCTCCCACTTGGCAAGCTGCGCACACAATCGCAGTGTTGTACAGCTTGTTTCATCACCTTTGCCAAGTTGTCGCTCTCTCCGGCTCCCGGAGACGAAGAAGCTGCTTCTTCGCGCAAAGACGATTCTGCCGCTCACAGTGCTCTGCGGTGTGCGCCTTCTGCCGAAAGAGGCCCGGGAGCGGTGCTTAGCTCTGCAGAGCACCGTACCTTCGTCTTTAGCCTCTCTTCTCGTCTACATCTTAGCAAAAAGCTTTTCCACTCTGTCTGGCAAGGAGAAACTGTGCCAGCACAGAAAACATCTCCCATCGTGTTCTAGAGGCTGCACGGAGGTCTGCCGAGTGTTTTGCAAGAAGAGAAAGAAAGTTGTCCAAAACAGCTTACAATCGAATGTTCATGTGAATAGAAAAGGCAGGAGAGTGGTCAGGTACTGTTTTCTCTCAGTTGGCAAGCGGGGCACACAATCGCAGTGTTGTACAGCTTGTTTCATCACCTTTGCGAAGTTGCCGCTCTCTCCGGCTCCCGGAGACGAAGAAGCTGCTTCTTCGCGCAAAGACGATTCTGCCGCTCACAGTGCTCTGCGGTTTTCGCCTTCTGCCGAAAGAGGTCCGGGAGCGGTGCTTAGCTCTGCAGAGCACCGTACCTTCGTCTTTAGCCTCTCTTCTCGTCTACATCTTAGCAAAAAGCTTTTCCACTCTGTCTGGCAAGGAGAAACTGTGCCAGCACAGAAAACATCTCCCATCGTGTTCTAGAGGCTGCACGGAGGTCTGCCGAGTGTTTTGCAAGAAGAGAAAGAAAGTTGTCCAAAACAGCTTGCAATCGAATGTTCATGTGAATAGAAAAGGCAGGAGAGTGGTCAGGTACTGTTTTCTCTCAGTTGGCAAGCTGCGCACACAATCGCAGTGTTGTACAGCTTGTTTCATCACCTTTGCGAAGTTGCCGCTCGCTCCGGCTTCCGAAGACGAAGAAGCTGCTTCTTCGCGCAAAGACGATTCTGCCGCTCACAGTGCTCTGCGGTGTGCGCCTTCTGCCGAAAGACGCCCGGGAGCTGTGCTTAGCTCTGCAGAGCACCATACCAGCTTCTTTAGCCTCTCTTCTCGTCTACATCTTAGCAAAAAGCTTTTCCACTCTGTCTGGCAAGGAGAAACTGTGCCAGCACAAAAAACATCTCCCATCGTGTTCTAGAGGCTGCACGGAGGTCTGTCGAGTGTTTTGCAAGTAGAGAAAGAAAGTTTTTCAAAACAGCTTGCAATCGAATGTTCAAGTGAATAGAAAAGGCAGGAGAGTGGTCAGGTACTGTTTTCTCTCAGTTGGCAAGCTGCGCACACAATCGCAGTGTCGTACAGCATGTTTCATCACCTTTGCGAAGCTGTCGCTCTCTCCGGCACCCGGAGACGAAGAAGCTGCTTCTTCGCGCAAAGACGATTCTGCCGCTCACAGTGCTCTGCGGTGTGCGCCTTCTGCCGAAAGAGGCCCGGGAGCGGTGCTTTGCTCTGCAGAGCACCGTACCTTCGTCTTTAGCCTCTCTTCTCGTCTACATCGTAGCAAAAAGCTTTTCCACTCTGTCTGGCAAGGAGAAAATTTACCAGCACAGAAAACATCTCCCATCGTGTTCTAGAGGCTGCACGGAGGTCTGCCAAGTGTTTTGCAAGAAGAGAAAGGAAGTTGTCCAAAACAGCTTGCAATCGAATGTTCATGTGATTGCAAAAGGCAGGAGAGTGGTCAGGTACTGTTTTCTCTCAGTTGGCAAGCTGCGCACACAATCGCAGTGTTGTACAGCTTGTTTCATCACCTTTGCCAAGTTGTCGCTCTCTCCGCCTCCCGTAGACGAAGAAGCTGCTTCTTCGCGCAAAGACGATTCTGCCGCTCACAGTGCTCTGCGGTGTGCGCCTTGTGCCGAAAGAGGTCCGGGAGCGGTGCTTAGCTCTGCAGAGCACCGTACCTTCGTCTTTAGCCTCTCTTCTCGTCTACATCTTAGCAAAAAGCTTTTCAACTCTGTCTGGCAAGGAGAAACTGTGCCAGCACAAAAAACATCTCCCATCGTGTTCTAGAGGCTGCACGGAGGTCTGCCGAGTGTTTTGCAAGAAGAGAAAGAAAGTTGTCCAAAACAGCTTGCAATCGAATGTTCATGTGAATAGAAAAGGCAGGAGAGTGGTCAGGTACTGTTTTCTCTCAGTTGGCAAGCTGCGCACACAATCGCAGTGTTGTACAGCTTGTTTCATCACCTTTGCCAAGTTGCCGCTCTCTCCGGCTCCCGGAGACGAAGAAGCTGCTTCTTCGCGCAAAGACGATTCTGCCGCTCACAGTGCTCTGCGGTGTGCGCCTTCTGCCGAAAGACGCCCGGGAGCTGTGCTTAGCTCTGCAGAGCACCATACCTGCTTCTTTAGCCTCTCTTCTCGTCTACATCTTAGCAAAAAGCTTTTCCACTCTGTCTGGCAAGGAGAACCTGTGCCAGCACAGAAAACATCTCCCATCGTGTTCTAGAGGCTGCACGGAGGTCTGCCGAGTGTTTTGCAAGAAGAGAAAGAAAGTTGTCCAAAACAGTTTGCAATCGAATGTTCATGTGAATAGAAAAGGCAGGAGAGTGGTCAGGCAATGTTTTCTCTCAGTTGGCAAGCTGCGCACACAATCGCAGTGTTGTACAGCTTGTTTCATCACCTTTGCGAAGCTGCTGCTCTCTCCGGCTCCCGGAGACGAAGAAGCTGCTTCTTCGCGCAAAGACGATTCTGCCGCTCACAGTGCTCTGCGGTGTGCGGCTTCTGCCGAAAGAGGTCCGGGTGCGGTGCTTAGCTCTGCAGAGCACCGTACCTTCGTCTTTAGCCTCTCTTCTCGTCTACATCTTAGCAAAAAGCTTTTCCACTCTGTCTGGCAAGGAGAAACTGTGCCAGCACAGAAAACATCTCCCATCGTGTTCTAGAGGCTGCACGCAGGTCTGCCGAGTGTTTTGCAAGAAGAGAAAGAAAGTTGTCCAAAACAGCTTGCAATCGAATGTTCATGTGAATAGAAAAGGCAGGAGAGTGGTCAGGTACTGTTTTCTCTCAGTTGGCAAACTGCGCACACAATCGCAGTGTTGTACAGCTTGTTTCATCACCTTTGCGAAGTTGCAGCTCTCTCCGGCTCCCGGAGACGAAGAAGCTGCTTCTTCGCGCAAAGACGATTCTGCCGCTCACAGTGCTCTGCGGTGAGCGCCTTCTGCCGAAAGAGGCCCGGGAGCGGTGCTTAGCTCTGCAGAGCACCGTACCTTCGTCTTTAGCCTCTCTTCTCGTCTACATCTTAGCAAAAAGCTTTTCCACTCTGTCTGGAAAGGAGAAATTGTGCCAGCACAGAAAACATCTCCCATCGTGTTCTAGAGGCTGCACGGAGGTCTGCCGAGTGTTTTGCAAGAAGAGAAAGAAAGTTGTCCAAAACAGCTTGCAATCGAATGTTCATGTGAATAGAAAAGGCAGGAGAGTGGTCAGGTACTGTTTTCTCTCAGTTGGCAAACTGCGCACACAATCGCAGTGTTGTACAGCTTGTTTCATCACCTTTGCGAAGTTGCCGCTCTCTCCGGCTCCTGGAGACGAAGAAGCTGCTTCTTCGCGCAAAGACGATTCTGCCGCTCACAGTGCTCTGCGGTGTGCGCCTTCTGCCGAAAGACGCCCAGGAGCGGTGCTTAGCTCTGCAGAGCACCGTACCTTCGTCTTTAGCCTCTCTTCTCGTCTACATCTTAGCAAAAAGCTTTTCCACTCTGTCTGGCAAGGAGAACCTGTGCCAGCACAGAAAACATCTCCCATCGTGTTCTAGAGGCTGCACGGAGGTCTGCCGAGTGTTTTGCAAGAAGAGAAAGAAAGTTGTCCAAAACAGTTTGCAATCGAATGTTCATGTGAATAGAAAAGGCAGGAGAGTGGTCAGGTAATGTTTTCTCTCAGTTGGCAAGCTGCGCACACAATCGCAGTGTTGTACAGCTTGTTTCATCACCTTTGCGAAGCTGCCGCTCTCTCCGGCTCCCGGAGACGAAGAAGCTGCTTCTTCGCGCAAAGACGATTCTGCCGCTCACAGTGCTCTGCGGTGTGCGCCTTCTGCCGAAAGAGGTCCGGGTGCGGTGCTTAGCTCTGCAGAGCACCGTACCTTCGTCTTTAGCCTCTCTTCTCGTCTACATCTTAGCAAAAAGCTTTTCCACTCTGTCTGGCAAGGAGAAACTGTGCCAGCACAGAAAACATCTCCCATCGTGTTCTAGAGGCTGCACGCAGGTCTGCCGAGTGTTTTGCAAGAAGAGAAAGAAAGTTGTCCAAAACAGCTTGCAATCGAATGTTCATGTGAATAGAAAAGGCAGGAGAGTGGTCAGGTACTGTTTTCTCTCAGTTGGCAAGCTGCGCACACAATCGCAGTGTTGTACAGCTTGTTTCATCACCTTTGCCAAGTTGTCGCTCTCTCCGGCTCCCGGAGACGAAGAAGCTGCTTCTTCGCGCAAAGACGATTCTGCCGCTCACAGTGCTCTGCGGTGTGCGCCTTCTGCCGAAAGAGGCCCGGGAGCGGTGCTTAGCTCTGCAGAGCACCGTACCTTCGTCTTTAGCCTCTCTTCTCGTCTACATCTTAGCAAAAAGCTTTTCCACTCTGTCTGGCAAGGAGAAACTGTGCCAGCACAGAAAACATCTCCCATCGTGTTCTAGAGGCTGCACGGAGGTCTGCCGAGTGTTTTGCAAGAAGAGAGAGAAAGTTGTCCAAAACAGCTTGCAATCGAATGTTCATGTGAATAGAAAAGGCAGGAGAGTGGTCAGGTACTGTTTTCTCTCACTTGGCAAGCTGCGCACACAATCGCAGTGTTGTACAGCTTGTTTCATCACCTTTGCGAAGCTGCCGCTCTCTCCGACTCCCGGAGACGAAGAAGCTGCTTCTTCGCGCAAAGACGATTCTGCCGCTCACAGTGCTCTGCGGTGTGCGCCTTCTGCCGAAAGAGGTCCGGGAGCGGTGCTTAGCTCTGCAGAGCACCGTACCTTCGTCTTTAGCCTCTCTTCTCGTCTACATCTTAGCAAAAAGCTTTTCCACTCTGTCTGGCAAGGAGAAACTGTGCCAGCACAGGAAACATCTCCCATCGTGTTCTAGAGGCTGCACGGAGGTCTGCCGAGTGTTTTGCAAGAAGAGAGAGAAAGTTGTCCAAAACAGCTTCCAATCGAATGTTCATGTGAATAGAAAAGGCAGGAGAGTGGTCAGGTACTGTTTTCTCCCACTTGGCAAGCTGCGCACACAATCGCAGTGTTGTACAGCTTGTTTCATCACCTTTGCGAAGTTGCCGCTCGCTCCGGCTTCCGGAGACGAAGAAGCTGCTTCTTCGCGCAAAGACGATTCTGCCGCTCACAGTGCTCTGCGGTGTGCGCCTTCTGCCGAAAGACGCCCGGGAGCGGTGCTTAGCTCTGCAGAGCACCATACCAGCTTCTTTAGCCTCTCTTCTCGTCTACATCTTAGCAAAAAGCTTTTCCACTCTGTCTGGCAAGGAGAAACTGTGCCAGCACAAAAAACATCTCCCATCGTGTTCTAGAGGCTGCACGGAGGTCTGTCGAGTGTTTTGCAAGAAGAGAAAGAAAGTTTTTCAAAACAGCTTGCAATCGAATGTTCAAGTGAATAGAAAAGGCAGGAGAGTGGTCAGGTACTGTTTTCTCTCAGTTGGCAAGCTGCGCACACAATCGCAGTGTCGTACAGCATGTTTCATCACCTTTGCGAAGCTGTCGCTCTCTCCGGCACCCGGAGACGAAGAAGCTGCTTCTTCGCGCAAAGACGATTCTGCCGCTCACAGTGCTCTGCGGTGTGCGCCTTCTGCCGAAAGAGGCCCGGGAGCGGTGCTTTGCTCTGCAGAGCACCGTACCTTCGTCTTTAGCCTCTCTTCTCGTCTACATCTTAGCAAAAAGCTTTTCCACTCTGTCTGGCAAGGAGAAAATTTACCAGCACAGAAAACATCTCCCATCGTGTTCTAGAGGCTGCACGGAGGTCTGCCGAGTATTTTGCAAGAAGAGAAAGGAAGTTGTCCAAAACAGCTTGCAATCGAATGTTCATGTGATTGCAAAAGGCAGGAGAGTGGTCAGGTACTGTTTTCTCTCAGTTGGCAAGCTGCGCACACAATCGCAGTGTTGTACAGCTTGTTTCATCACCTTTGCGAAGTTGCCGCTCTCTCCGGCTCCCGGAGACGAAGAAGCTGCTTCTTCGCGCAAAGACGATTCTGCCGCTCACAGTGCTCTGCGGTGTGCGGCTTCTGCCGAAAGAGGTCCGGGTGCGGTGCTTAGCTCTGCAGAGCACCGTACCTTCGTCTTTAGCCTCTCTTCTCGTCTACATCTTAGCAAAAAGCTTTTCCACTCTGTCTGGCAAGGAGAAACTGTGCCAGCACAGAAAACATCTCCCATCGTGTTCTAGAGGCTGCACGCAGGTCTGCCGAGTATTTTGCAAGAAGAGAAAGAAAGTTGTCCAAAACAGCTTGCAATCGAATGTTCATGTGAATAGAAAAGGCAGGAGAGTGGTCAGGTACTGTTTTCTCTCAGTTGGCAAGCTGCGCACACAATCGCAGTGTTGTACAGCTTGTTTCATCACCTTTGCGAAGTTGCCGCTCTCTCCGGCTCCCGGAGACGAAGAAGCTGCTTCTTCGCGCAAAGACGATTCTGCCGCTCACAGTGCTCTGCGGTGTGCGCCTTCTGCCGAAAGAGGCCCGGGAGCGGTGCTTAGCTCTGCAGAGCACCGTACCTTCGTCTTCAGCCTCTCTTCTCGTCTACATCTTAGCAAAAAGCTTTTCCACTCTGTCTGGCAAGGAGAAACTGTGCCAGCACAGAAAACATCTCCCATCGTGTTCTAGAGGCTGCACGGAGGTCTGCCGAGTGTTTTGCAAGAAGAGAGAGAACGTTGTCCAAAACAGCTTGCAATCGAATGTTCATGTGAATAGAAAAGGCAGGAGAGTGGTCAGGTATTGTTTTCTCTCACTTGGCAAGCTGCGCACACAATCGCAGTGTTGTACAGCTTGTTTCATCACCTTTGCGAAGCTGCTGCTCTCTCCGGCTCCCGGAGACGAAGAAGCTGCTTCTTCGCGCAAAGACGATTCTGCCGCTCACAGTGCTCGGCGGTGAGCGCCTTCTGCCGAAAGAGGTCCGGGAGCGGTGCTTAGCTCTGCAGAGCACCGTACCTTCGTCTTTAGCCTCTCTTCTCGTCTACATCTTAGCAAAAAGCTTTTCCACTCTGTCTGGCAAGGAGAAACTGTGCCAGCACAGAAAACATCTCCCATCGTGTTCTAGAGGCTGCACGGAGGTCTACCGAGTGTTTTGCAAGAAGAGAAAGAAAGTTGTCCAAAACAGCTTGCAATCGAATGTTCATGTGAATAGAAAAGGCAGGAGAGTGGTCAGGTACTGTTTTCTCTCAGTTGGCAAGCTGCCCACACAATCGCGGTGTTGTACAGCTTGTTTCATCACCTTTGCGAAGTTGCCGCTCTCTCCGGCTCCCGGAGACGAAGAAGCTCCTTCTTCGCGCAAAGACGATTCTGCCGCTCACAGTGCTCTGCGGTGTGCGCCTTCTGCCGAAAGAGGCCCGGGAGCGGTGCTTAGCTCTGCAGAGCACCGTACCTTCGTCTTTAGCCTCTCTTCTCGTCTACATCTTAGCAAAAAGCTTTTCCACTCTGTCTGGAAAGGAGAAACTGTGCCAGCACAAAAAACATCTCCCATCGTGTTCTAGAGGCTGCACGGAGGTCTGCCGAGTGTTTTGCAAGAAGAGAAAGAAAGTTGTCCAAAACAGCTTCCAATCGAATGTTCATGTGAATAGAAAAGGCAGGAGAGAGATCAGGTACTGTTTTCTCTCAGTTGGCAAACTACGCACACAATCGCAGTGTTGTACAGCTTGTTTCATCACCTTTGCCAAGTTGCCGCTCTCTCCGGCTCCCGGAGACGAAGAAGCTGCTTCTTCGCGCAAAGACGATTCTGCCGCTCACAGTGCTCTGCGGTGAGCGCCTTCTGCCGAAAGAGGTCCGGGTGCGGTGCTTAGCTCTGCAGAGCACCGTACCTTCGTCTTTAGCCTCTCTTCTCGTCTACATCTTAGCAAAAAGCTTTTCCACTCTGTCTGGAAAGGAGAAACTGTGCCAGCACAGAAAACATCTCCCATCGTGTTCTAGAGGCTGCACGCAGGTCTGCCGAGTGTTTTGCAAGAAGAGAAAGAAAGTTGTCCAAAACAGCTTGCAATCGAATGTTCATGTGAATAGAAAAGGCAGGAGAGTGGTCAGGTACTGTTTTCTCTCAGTTGGCAAGCTGCGCACACAATCGCAGTGTTGTACAGCTTGTTTCATCACCTTTGCGAAGTTGCCGCTCTCTCCGGCTCCCGGAGACGAAGAAGCTGCTTCTTCGCGCAAAGACGATTCTGCCGCTCACAGTGCTCTGCGGTGTGCGCCTTCTGCCGAAAGACGCCCGGGAGCAGTGCTTAGCTCTGCAGAGCACCGTACCTTCGTCTTTAGCCTCTCTTCTCGTCTACATCTTAGCAAAAAGCTTTTCCACTCTGTCTGGAAAGGAGAAACTGTGCCAGCACAGAAAACATCACCCATCGTGTTCTAGAGGCTGCACGGAGGTCTGCCGAGTATTTTGCAAGAAGAGAAAGAAAGTTGTCCAAAACAGCTTGCAATCGAATGTTCATGTGAATAGAAAAGGCCGGAGAGTGGTCAGGTACTGTTTTCTACCACTTGGCAAGCTGCGCACACAATCGCAGTGTTGTACAGCTTGTTTCATCACCTTTGCGAAGCTGCCGCTCTCTCCGGCTCCCGGAGACGAAGAAGCTGCTTCTTCGCGCAAAGACGATTCTGCCGCTCACAGTGCTCTGCGGTGTGCGCCTTCTGCCGAAAGAGGTCCGGGAGCGGTGCTTAGCTCTGCAGAGCACCGTACCTTCGTCTTTAGCCTCTCTTCTCGTCTACATCTTAGCAAAAAGCTTTTCCACTCTGTCTGGCAAGGAGAAACTGTGCCAGCACAGAAAACATCTCCCATCGTCTTCTAGAGGCTGCACGGAGGTCTGCCAAGTGTTTTGCAAGAAGAGAAAGAAAGTTGTCCAAAACAGCTTGCAATCGAATGTTCATGTGAATAGAAAAGGCAGGAGAGTGGTCAGGTACTGTTTTCTCTCAGTTGGCAAGCTGCGCACACAATCGCAGTGTTGTACAGCTTGTTTCATCACCTTTGCCAAGTTGCCGCTCTCTCCGGCTCCCGGAGACGAAGAAGCTGCTTCTTCGCGCAAAGACGATTCTGCCGCTCACAGTGCTCTGCGGTGTGCGCCTTCTGCCGAAAGAGGTCCGGGAGCGGTGCTTAGCTCTGCAGAGCACCGTACCTTCGTCTTTAGCCTCTCTTCTCGTCTACATCTTAGCAAAAAGCTTTTCCACTCTGTCTGGAAAGGAGAAACTGTGCCAGCACAAAAAACATCTCCCATCGTCTTCTAGAGGCTGCACGGAGGTCTGCCGAGTGTTTTGCAAGAAGAGAAAGAAAGTTGTCCAAAACAGCTTCCAATCGAATGTTCATGTGAATAGAAAAGGCAGGAGAGAGATCAGGTACTGTTTTCTCTCAGTTGGCAAACTACGCACACAATCGCAGTGTTGTACAGCTTGTTTCATCACCTTTGCGAAGTTGCCGCTCTCTCCGGCTCCCGGAGACGAAGAAGCTGCTTCTTCGCGCAAAGACGATTCTGCCGCTCACAGTGCTCTGCGGTGAGCGCCTTCTGCCGAAAGAGGTCCGGGTGCGGTGCTTAGCTCTGCAGAGCACCGTACCTTCGTCTTTAGCCTCTCTTCTCGTCTACATCTTAGCAAAAAGCTTTTCCACTCTGTCTGGCAAGGAGAAACTGTGCCAGCACAGAAAACATCTCCCATCGTGTTCTAGAGGCTGCACGGAGGTCTGCCGAGTATTTTGCAAGAAGAGAAAGAAAGTTGTCCAAAACAGCTTGCAATCGAATGTTCATGTGAATAGAAAAGGCCGGAGAGTGGTCAGGTACTGTTTTCTACCACTTGGCAAGCTGCGCACACAATCGCAGTGTTGTACAGCTTGTTTCATCACCTTTGCGAAGCTGCCGCTCTCTCCGGCTCCCGGAGACGAAGAAGCTGCTTCTTCGCGCAAAGACGATTCTGCCGCTCACAGTGCTCTGCGGTGTGCGCCTTCTGCCGAAAGAGGTCCGGGAGCGGTGCTTAGCTCTGCAGAGCACCGTACCTTCGTCTTTAGCCTCTCTTCTCGTCTACATCTTAGCAAAAAGCTTTTCAACTCTGTCTGGCAAGGAGAAACTGTGCCAGCACAAAAAACATCTCCCATCGTGTTCTAGAGGCTGCACGGAGGTCTGCCGAGTGTTTTGCAAGAAGAGAAAGAAAGTTGTCCAAAACAGCTTGCAATCGAATGTTCATGTGAATAGAAAAGGCAGGAGAGTGGTCAGGTACTGTTTGCTCTCAGTTGGCAAGCGGCGCACACAATCGCAGTGTTGTACAGCTTGTTTCATCACCTTTGCGAAGTTGCCGCTCTCTCCAGCTCCCGGAGACGAAGAAGCTGCTTTTTCGCCCAAAGACGATTCTGCCGCTCACAGTGCTCTGCGGTGTGCGCCTTCTGCCGAAAGAGGTCCGGGTGCGGTGCTTAGCTCTGCAGAGCACCGTACCTTCGTCTTTAGCCTCTCTTCTCGTCTACATCTTAGCAAAAAGCTTTTCCACTCTGTCTGGCAAGGAGAAACTGTGCCAGCACAGAAAACATCTCCCATCGTGTTCTAGAGGCTGCACGCAGGTCTGCCGAGTGTTTTGCAAGAAGAGAAAGAAAGTTGTCCAAAACAGCTTGGAATCGAATGTTCATGTGAATAGAAAAGGCAGGAGAGTGGTCAGGTACTGTTTTCTCTCAGTTGGCAAGCTGCGCACACAATCGCAGTGTTGTACAGCTTGTTTCATCACCTTTGCCAAGTTGTCGCTCTCTCCGGCTCCCGGAGACGAAGAAGCTGCTTCTTCGCGCAAAGACGATTCTGCCGCTCACAGTGCTCTGCGGTGTGCGCCTTCTGCCGAAAGAGGCCCGGGAGCGGTGCTTAGCTCTGCAGAGCACCGTACCTTCGTCTTTAGCCTCTCTTCTCGTCTACATCTTAGCAAAAAGCTTTTCCACTCTGTCTGGCAAGGAGAAACTGTGCCAGCACAGAAAACATCTCCCATCGTGTTCTAGAGGCTGCACGGAGGTCTGCCAAGTGTTTTGCAAGAAGAGAAAGAAAGTTGTCCAAAACAGCTTGCAATCGAATGTTCATGTGAATAGAAAAGGCAGGAGAGTGGTCAGGTACTGTTTTCTCTCAGTTGGCAAGCTGCGCACACAATCGCAGTGTTGTACAGCTTGTTTCATCACCTTTGCGAAGTTGCCGCTCTCTCCGGCTCCCGGAGACGAAGAAGCTGCTTCTTCGCGCAAAGACGATTCTGCCGCTCACAGTGCTCTGCGGGTTGCGCCTTCTGCCGAAAGAGGTCCGGGAGCGGTGCTTAGCTCTGCAGAGCACCGTACCTTCGTCTTTAGCCTCTCTTCTCGTCTACATCTTAGCAAAAAGCTTTTCCACTCTGTCTGGCAAGGAGAAACTGTGCCAGCACAGAAAACATCTCCCATCGTGTTCTAGAGGCTGCACGGAGGTCTGCCGAGTGTTTTGCAAGAAGAGAAACAAAGTTGTCCAAAACAGCTTGCAATCGAATGTCCATGTGAATAGAAAAGGCAGGAGAGTGGTCAGGTACTGTTTTCTCTCAGTTGGCAAGCTGCGCACACAATCGCAGTGTTGTACAGCTTGTTTCATCACCTTTGCGAAGTTGCCGCTCTCTCCGGCTTCCGGAGACGAAGAAGCTGCTTCTTCGCGCAAAGACGATTCTGCCGCTCACAGTGCTCTGCGGTGTGCGCCTTCTGCCGAAAGACGCCCGGGAGCGGTGCTTAGCTCTGCAGAGCACCATACGTGCTTCTTTAGCCTCTCTTCTCGTCTACATCTTAGCAAAAAGCTTTTCCACTCTGTCTGGCATGGAGAAACTGTGCCAGCACAAAAAACATCTCCCATCGTGTTCTAGAGGCTGCACGGAGGTCTGTCGAGTGTTTTGCAAGAAGAGAGAGAAAGTTGTCCAAAACAGCTTGCAATCGAATGTTCAAGTGAATAGAAAAGGCAGGAGAGTGGTCAGGTACTGTTTTCTCTCAGTTGGCAAGCTGCGCACACAATCGCAGTGTTGTACAGCTTGTTTCATCACCTTTGCCAAGTTGTCGCTCTCTCCGGCTCCCGGAGACGAAGAAGCTGCTTCTTCGCGCAAAGACGATTCTGCCGCTCACAGTGCTCTGCGGTGTGCGCCTTCTGCCGAAAGAGGCCCGGGAGCGGTGCTTAGCTCTGCAGAGCACCGTACCTTCGTCTTTAGCCTCTCTTCTCGTCTACATCTTAGCAAAAAGCTTTTCCACTCTGTCTGGCAAGGAGAAACTGTGCCAGCACAAAAAACATCTCCCATCGTGTTCTAGAGGCTGCACGGAGGTCTGCCAAGTGTTTTGCAAGAAGAGAAAGAAAGTTGTCCAAAACAGCTTGCAATCGAATGTTCATGTGAATAGAAAAGGCAGGAGAGTGGTCAGGTACTGTTTTCTCTCAGTTGGCAAGCTGCGCACACAATCGCAGTGTTGTACAGCTTGTTTCATCACCTTTGCGAAGTTGCCGCTCTCTCCGGCTCCCGGAGACGAAGAAGCTGCTTCTTCGCGCAAAGACGATTCTGCCGCTCACAGTGCTCTGCGGTGAGCGCCTTCTGCCGAAAGAGGTCCGGGAGCGGTGCTTAGCTCTGCAGAGCACCGTACCTTCGTCTTTAGCCTCTCTTCTCGTCTACATCTTAGCAAAAAGCTTTTCCACTCTGTCTGGAAAGGAGAAACTGTGCCAGCACAGAAAACATCTCCCATCGTGTTCTAGAGGCTGCACGGAGGTCTACCGAGTGTTTTGCAAGAAGAGAAAGAAAGTTGTCCAAAACAGCTTGCAATCGAATGTTCATGTGAATAGAAAAGGCAGGAGAGTGGTCAGGTACTGTTTTCTCTCAGTTAGCAAGCTGCCCACACAATCGCAGTGTTGTACAGCTTGTTTCATCACCTTTGCGAAGTTGCCGCTCTCTCCGGCTCCCGGAGACGAAGAAGCTGCTTCTTCGCGCAAAGACGATTCTGCCGCTCACAGTGCTCTGCAGTGTGCGCCTTCTGCCGAAAGAGGCCCGGGAGCGGTGCTTAGCTCTGCAGAGCACCGTACCTTCGTCTTTAGCCTCTCTTCTCGTCTACATCTTAGCAAAAAGCTTTTCCACTCGGTCTGGCAAGGAGAAACTGTGCCAGCACAGAAAACATCTCCCATCGTGTTCTAGAGGCTGCACGGAGGTCTGCCGAGTGTTTTGCAAGAAGAGAAAGAAAGTTGTCCAAAACAGCTTGCAATCGAATGCTCATGTGAATAGAAAAGGCAGGAGAGAGATCAGGTACTGTTTTCTCTCAGTTGGCAAACTGCGCACACAATCGCAGTGTTGTACAGCTTGTTTCATCACCTTTGCGAAGTTGCAGCTCTCTCCGGCTCCCGGAGACGAAGAAGCTGCTTCTTCGCGCAAAGACGATTCTGCCGCTCACAGTGCTCTGCGGTGAGCGCCTTCTGCCGAAAGAGCCCCGGGAGCGGTGCTTAGCTCTGCAGAGCACCGTACCTTCGTCTTTAGCCTCTCTTCTCGTCTACATCTTAGCAAAAAGCTTTTCCACTCTGTCTGGAAAGGAGAAACTGTGCCAGCACAGAAAACATCTCCCATCGTGTTCTAGAGGCTGCACGGAGGTCTGCCGAGTGTTTTGCAAGAAGAGAAAGAAAGTTGTCCAAAACAGCTTGCAATCGAATGTTCATGTGAATAGAAAAGGCAGGAGAGTGGTCAGGTACTGTTTTCTCTCAGTTGGCAAACTGCGCACACAATCACAGTGTTGTACAGCTTGTTTCATCACCTTTGCGAAGTTGCCGCTCTCTCCGGCTCCCGGAGACGAAGAAGCTGCTTCTTCGCGCAAAGACGATTCTGCCTCTCACAGTGCTCTGCGGTGTGCGCCTTCTGCCGAAAGAGGCCCGGGAGCGGTGCTTAGCTCTGCAGAGCACCGTACCTTCGTCTTTAGCCTCTCTTCTCGTCTACATCTTAGCAAAAAGCTTTTCCACTCTGTCTGGCAAGGAGAACCTGTGCCAGCACAGAAAACATCTCCCATCGTGTTCTAGAGGCTGCACGGAGGTCTGCCGAGTGTTTTGCAAGAAGAGAAAGAAAGTTGTCCAAAACAGTTTGCAATCGAATGTTCATGTGAATAGAAAAGGCAGGAGAGTGGTCAGGTAATGTTTGCTCTCAGTTGGCAAGCTGCGCACACAATCGCAGTGTTGTACAGCTTGTTTCATCACCTTTGCGAAGCTGCCGCTCTCTCCGGCTCCCGGAGACGAAGAAGCTGCTTCTTCGCGCAAAGACGATTCTGCCGCTCACAGTGCTCTGCGGTGTGCGCCTTCTGCCGAAAGAGGTCCGGGAGCGGTGCTTAGCTCTGCAGAGCACCGTACCTTCGTCTTTAGCCTCTCTTCTCGTCTACATCTTAGCAAAAAGCTTTTCAACTCTGTCTGGCAAGGAGAAACTGTACCAGCACAAAAAACATCTCCCATCGTGTTCTAGAGGCTGCACAGAGGTCTGCCGAGTGTTTTGCAAGAAGAGAAAGAAAGTTGTCCAAAACAGCTTGCAATCGAATGTTCATGTGAATAGAAAAGCCAGGAGAGTGGTCAGGTACTGTTTTCTCTCAGTTGGCAAGTGGCGCACACAATCGCAGTGTTGTACAGCTTGTTTCATCACCTTTGCCAAGTTGCCGCTCTCTCCGGCTCCCGGAGACGAAGAAGCTGCTTTTTCGCCCAAAGACGATTCTGCCGCTCACAGTGCTCTGCGGTGTGCGCCTTCTGCCGAAAGAGGTCCGACTGCGGTGCTTAGCTCTGCAGAGCACCGTACCTTCGTCTTTAGCCTCTCTTCTCGTCTACATCTTAGCAAAAAGCTTTTCCACTCTGTCTGGCAAGGAGAAACTGTGCCAGCACAGAAAACATCTCCCATCGTGTTCTAGAGGCTCCACGGAGGTCTGCCGAGTATTTTGCAAGAAGAGAAAGAAAGTTGTCCAAAACAGCTTGCAATCGAATGTTCATGTGAATAGAAAAGGCAGGAGAGTGGTCAGGTACTGTTTTCTCTCAGTTGGCAAGCTGCGCACACAATCGCAGTGCTGTACAGCTTGTTTCATCACCTTTGCGAAGTTGCCGCTCTCTCCGGCTCCCGGAGACGAAGAAGCTGCTTCTTCGCGCAAAGACGATTCTGCCGCTCACAGTGCTCTGCGGTGTGCGCCTTCTGCCGAAAGACGCCCGGGAGCGGTGCTTAGCTCTGCAGAGCACCGTACCTTCGTCTTTAGCCTCTCTTCTCGTCTACATCTTAGCAAAAAGCTTTTCCACTCTGTCTGGCAAGGAGAAACTGTGCCAGCACAGAAAACATCTCCCATCGTGTTCTAGAGGCTGCACGGAGGTCTGCCGAGTGTTTTGCAAGAAGAGAGAGAAAGTTGTCCAAAACAGCTTGCAATCGAATGTTCATGTGAATAGAAAAGGCAGGAGAGTGGTCAGGTACTGTTTTCTCTCACTTGGCAAGCTGCGCACACAATCGCAGTGTTGTACAGCTTGTTTCATCACCTTTGCGAAGCTGCCGCTCTCTCCGACTCCCGGAGACGAAGAAGCTGCTTCTTCGCGCAAAGACGATTCTGCCGCTCACAGTGCTCTGCGGTGTGCGCCTTCTGCCGAAAGAGGCCCGGGAGCGGCGCTGAGCTCTGCAGAGCACCGTACCTTCGTCTTTAGCCTCTCTTCTCGTCTACATCTTAGCAAAAAGCTTTTCCACTCTGTCTGGCAAGGAGAACCTGTGCCAGCACAGAAAACATCTCCCATCGTGTTCTAGAGGCTGCACGGAGGTCTGCCGAGTGTTTTGCAAGAAGAGAAAGAAAGTTGTCCAAAACAGCTTGCAATCGAATGTTCATGTGAATAGAAAAGGGCGGAGAGTGGTCAGGTACTGTTTTCTCCCACTTGGCAAGCTGCGCACACAATCGCAGTGTTGTACAGCTTGTTTCATCACCTTTGCGAAGCTGCCGCTCTCTCCGGCTCCCGGAGACGAAGAAGCTGCTTCTTCGCGCAAAGACGATTCTGCCGCTCACAGTGCTCTGCGGTGTGCGTCTTCTGCCGAAAGAGGTCCGGGAGCGGTGCTTAGCTCTGCAGAGCACCGTACCTTCGTCTTTAGCCTCTCTTCTCGTCTACATCTTAGCAAAAAGCTTTTCAACTCTGTCTGGCAAGGAGAAACTGTGCCAGCACAAAAAACATCTCCCATCGTGTTCTAGAGGCTGCACGGAGGTCTGCCGAGTGTTTTGCAAGAAGAGAAAGAAAGTTGTCCAAAACAGCTTGCAATCGAATGTTCATGTGAATAGAAAAGGCAGGAGAGTGGTCAGGTACTGTTTTCTCTCAGTTGGCAAGCGGCGCACACAATCGCAGTGTTGTACAGCTTGTTTCATCACCTTTGCGAAGTTGCCGCTCTCTCCGGCTCCCGGAGACGAAGAAGCTGCTTTTTCGCGCAAAGACGATTCTGCCGCTCACAGTGCTCTGCGGTGTGCGCCTTCTGCCGAAAGAGGTCCGGGTGCGGTGCTTAGCTCTGCAGAGCACCGTACCTTCGTCTTTAGCCTCTCTTCTCGTCTACATCTTA
>NW_026536052.1:0-54073 GCF_028551555.1 Melozone crissalis | reverse complement strand
AGACAGAGTGGAAAATGCTTTTTGCTAGATGTAGACGAGAAGAGAGGCTAAAGACGAAGGTACGGTGCATTCTCAGACGCTAAGCACCGCTCCCGGGGCTCTTCGGCAGAAGGCGCACACCGCAGAGCACTGTGAGCGGCAGAATCGTCTTTGCGCGAAGAAGCAGCTTCTTCGTCTCCGGCGGCCGGAGAGGAGCGGCAACTACGCAAAAGGTGATGAAACAAGCTGTACAACACTGCGATTGGTGCGCAGCTTGCCAACTGAGCGAAAACAGTACCTGACCACTCTCCTGCTTTTCTATTCACGGAACAATTCGATTGCAAGCTGTTTTGGACAACTTTCTTTCTCTTCTTGCAAACACTCGGCAGACCTTGCGTGCAGCCTCTAGAACACGATGGAGATGTTTTCTGTGCTGGCACAGTTTCTCCTTGCCAGACAGAGTGGAAAAGCTTTTTGCTAAGATGTAGACGAGAAGAGAGGCTAAAGAAGCACGTATGGTGCTTCTCAGAGCTAAGCAACCGCTCCCGGGGCTCTTTCGGCAGAAGCGCACACCGCAGAGCACTGTGAGCGGCAGAATCGTCTTTGCGCGAAGAAGCAGCTTTTTCGTCTCCGGGGAGCCGGAGAGAGCGGCAACTTCGCAAAGGTGATGAAACAAGCTGTACAACACTGCGATTGTGTTGCGCAGCTTGCCAAGTGAGAGAAAACAGTACCTGACCACATCTCCTGCCTTTTCTATTCACATGAACATTCGATTGCAAGCTGTTTTGGACAACTTTCTTTCTCTTCTTGCAAAAACACTCGGGCAGACCTCCGTGCAGCCTCTAGAACACGATGGAGATGTTTTCTGTGCTGGCACAGTTTCTCCTTGCCAGACAGAGTGGAAAAGCTTTTTGCTAAGATGTAGACGAGAAGAGAGGCTAAGACGAAGGTACGGTGCTCTGCAGAGCTAAGCACCGCTCCCGGACCTCTTTCGGCAGAAGGCGCACACCGCAGAGCACTGTGAGCGGCAGAATCGTCTTTGCGCGAAGAAGCAGCTTCTTCGTCTCCGGGAGCCGGAGAGAGCGGCAACTTCGCAAAGGTGATGAAACAAGCTGTACAACACTGCGATTGTGTTCGCAGCTTGCCAACTGAGAGAAAACAGTACCTGACCACTCTCCTGCCTTTTCTATTCACATGAACATTCGATTGCAAGCTGTTTTTGGACAACTTTCTTTCTCTTCTTGCAAAACACTCGGCAGACCTCCGTGCAGCCTCTAGAACACGATGGGAGATATTTTCTGTGCTGGCACAGTTTCTTCTCCTTGCCAGAGAGAGTGGAAAAGCTTTTTGCTAAGATGTAGACGAGAAGAGAGGCTAAAGAAGAACGTACGGTGCTTCTCAGAGCTAAGCACCGCTCCCGGGGCTCTTTCGGCAGAAGGCGCACACCGCAGAGCACTGTGAGCGGCAGAATCGTCTTTGCGCGAAGAAGCAGCTTCTTCGTCTCCGGGAGCCGGAGAGAGCGGCAACTTCGCAAAGGTGATGAAACAAGCTGTACAACACTGCGATTGTGTGCGCAGCTTGCCAACTGAGAGAAAACAGTACCTGACCACTCTCCTGCCTTTTCTATTCACATGAACATTCGATGCAAGCTGTTTTGGACAACTTTCTTTCTCTTCTTGCATAACACTCGGCAGACCTCCGTGCAGCCTCTAGAACACGATGGGAGATGTTTCTGTGCTGGCACAGTTTCTCCTTGCCAGACAGAGTGAAAAGCTTTTTGCTAAGATGTAGACGAGAAGAGAGGCTAAAGAAGCACGTATGGTGCTTCTCAGAGCTAAGCACCGCTCCCGGGGCTCTTTCGGCAGAAGGCGCACACCGCAGAGCACTGTGAGCGGCAGATCGTCTTTGCGCGAAGAAGCAGCTTCTTCGTCTCCGGGAGCCGGAGAGAGCGGCAACTTCGCAAAGGTGATGAAACAAGCTGTACAACACTGCGATTGTGTGCGCAGCTTGCCAAGTGAGAGAAAACAGTACCTGACCACTCTCCTGCCTTTTCTATTCCATGAACATTCGATTGCAAGCTGTTTTGGACAACTTTCTTTCTCTCTTGCAAAACACTCGGCAGACCTCCGTGCAGCCTCTAGAACTCGATGGGAGATGTTTTCTGTGCTGGCACAGTTTCTCCTTGCCAGACAGAGTGGAAAAGCTTTTTGCTAAGATGTAGACGAGAAGAGAGGCTAAAGAAGCACGTATGGTGCTTCTCAGAGCTAAGCACAGCTCCCGGGCTCTTTCGGCAGAAGGCGCACACCGCAGAGCACTGTGAGCGGCAGAATCGTCTTTGCGCGAAGAAGCAGCTTCTTCGTCTCCGGGAGCCGGAGAGAGCGGCAACTTCGCAAAGGTGATGAAACAAGCTGTACAACACTGCGATTGTGTGCGCAGCGTGCCAACTGAGAGAAAACAGTACCTGACCACTCTCCTGCCTTTTCTATTCACATGAACATTCGATTGCAAGCTGTTTTGGACAACTTTCTTTCTCTTCTTGCAAAACACTCGGCAGACCTCCGTGCAGCCTCTAGAACACGATGGGAGATGTTTTCTGTGCTGGCACAGTTTCTCCTTGCCAGACAGAGTGGAAAAGCTTTTTGCTAAGATGTAGACGAGAAGAGAGGCTAAAGACGAAGGTACGGTGCTTCTCAGAGCTAAGCACCGCTCCCGGGGCTCTTTCGGCAGAAGGCGCACACAGCAGAGCACTGTGAGCGGCAGAATCGTCTTTGCGCGAAGAAGCAGCTTCTTCGTCTCCGGGAGCCGGAGAGAGCGCAACTTCGCAAAGGTGATGAAACAAGCTGTACAACACTGCGATTGTGTTCGCAGCTTGCCAACTGAGAGAAAACAGTACCTGACCACTCTCCTGCCTTTTCTATTGACATGAACATTCGATTGCAAGCTGTTTTGGACAACTTTCTTTCTCTTCTTGCAAAACACTCGGCAGACCTCCGTGCAGCCTCTAGAACACGATGGGAGATGTTTTTTGTGCTGGCACAGTTTCTCCTTGCCAGACAGAGTGGAAAAGCTTTTTGCTAAGATGTAGACGAGAAGAGAGGCTAAAGACGAAGGTACGGTGCTTCTCAGAGCTAAGCACCGCTCCCGGGCCTCTTTCGGCAGAAGGCGCACACCGCAGAGCACTGTGAGCGGCAGAATCGTCTTTGCGCGAAGAAGCAGCTTCTTCGTCTCCGGGAGCCGGAGAGAGCGGCAACTTCGCAAAGGTGATGAAACAAGCCTGTACAACACTGCGATTGTGTGCGCAGATTGCCAACTGAGAGAAAACAGTACCTGACCACTCTCCTGCCTTTTCTATTCAGATGAACATTCGATTGCAAGCTGTTTTGGGACAACTTTCTTTCTCTTCTTGCAAAACACTCGGCAGACCTCCGTGCAGCCTCTAGAACACGATGGGAGATGTTTTCTGTGCTGGCACAGTTTCTCCTTGCCAGACAGAGTGGAAAAGCTTTTTGCTAAGATGTAGACGAGAAGAGAGGCTAAAGACGAAGGTACGGTGCTTCTCAGAGCTAAGCACCGCTCCCGGGCTCTTTCGGCAGAAGGCGCACACCGCAGAGCACTGTGAGCGGCAGAATCGTCTTTGCGCGAAGAAGCAGCTTCTTCGTCTCCGGGAGCCGGAGAGAGCGGCAACTTCGCAAAGGTGATGAAACAAGCTGTACAACACTGCGATTGTGTGCGCAGCTTGCCAACTGAGAGAAAACAGTACCTGACCACTCTCCTGCCTTTTCTATTCACATGAACATTCGATTGCAAGCTGTTTTGGACAACTTTCTTTCTCTTCTTGCAAAACACTCGGCAGACCTCCGTGCAGCCTCTAGAACACGATGGGAGATGTTTTCTGTGCTGGCACAGTTTCTCCTTGCCAGACAGAGTGGAAAAGCTTTTTGCTAAGATGTAGACGAGAAGAGAGGCTAAAGACGAAGGTACGGTGCTTCTCAGAGCTAAGCACCGCTCCCGGGGCTCTTTCGGCAGAAGGCGCACACAGCAGAGCACTGTGAGCGGCAGAATCGTCTTTGCGCGAAGAAGCAGCTTCTTCGTCTCCGGGAGCCGGAGAGAGCGGCAACTTCGCAAAGGTGATGAAACAAGCTGTACAACACTGCGATTGTGTTCGCAGCTTGCCAACTGAGAGAAAACAGTACCTGACCACTCTCCTGCCTTTTCTATTGACATGAACATTCGATTGCAAGCTGTTTTGGACAACTTTCTTTCTCTTCTTGCAAAACACTCGGCAGACCTCCGTGCAGCCTCTAGAACACGATGGGAGATGTTTTTTGTGCTGGCACAGTTTCTCCTTGCCAGACAGAGTGGAAAAGCTTTTTGCTAAGATGTAGACGAGAAGAGAGGCTAAAGACGAAGGTACGGTGCTTCTCAGAGCTAAGCACCGCTCCCGGGCCTCTTCGGCAGAAGGCGCACACAGCAGAGCACTGTGAGCGGCAGAATCGTCTTTTGCGCGAAGAAGCAGCTTCTTCGTCTCCGGGAGCCGGAGAGAGCGGCAACTTCGCAAAGGTGATGAAACAAGCTGTACAACACTGCGATTGTGTGCGCAGCTTGCCAACTGAGAGAAAACAGTACCTGACCACTCTCCTGCCTTTCTATTCAGATGAACATTCGATTGCAAGCTGTTTTTGGACAACTTTCTTTCTCTTCTTGCAAAACACTCGGCAGACCTCCGTGCAGCCTCTAGAACACGATGGAGATGTTTTCTGTGCTGGCACAGTTTCTCCTTGCCAGACAGAGTGGAAAAGCTTTTGCTAAGATGTAGACGAGAAGAGAGGCTAAAGACGAAGGTACGGTGCTCTGCAGAGCTAAGCACCGCTCCCGGGCCTCTTTCGGCAGAAGGCGCACACAGCAGAGCACTGTGAGCGGCAGAATCGTCTTTGCGCGAAGAAGCAGCTTCTTCACCTCCGGGAGCCGGAGAGAGCGGCAACTTCGCAAAGGTGATGAAACAAGCTGTACAACACTGCGATTGTGTGCGCAGCTTGCCAAGTGAGAGAAAACAGTACCTGACCACTCTCCTGCCTTTTCTATTCACATGAACATTCGATTGCAAGCTGTTTTGGACAACTTTCTTTCTCTTCTTGCAAAACACTCGGCAGACCTCCGTGCAGCCTCTAGAACACGATGGGAGATGTTTTCTGTGCTGGCACAGTTTCTCCTTGCCAGACAGAGTGGAAAAGCTTTTTGCTAAGATGTAGACGAGAAGAGAGGCTAAAGACGAAGGTACGGTGCTCTGCAGAGCTAAGCACCGCTCCCGGACCTCTTTCGGCAGAAGGCGCACACCGCAGAGCACTGTGAGCGGCAGAATCGTCTTTGCGCGAAGAAGCAGCTTCTTCGTCTCCGGGAGCCGGAGAGAGCGGCAACTTCGCAAAGGTGATGAAACAAGCTGTACAACACTGCGATTGTGTGCGCAGCTTGCCAACTGAGAGAAAACAGTACCTGACCACTCTCCTGCCTTTTCTATTCACATGAACATTCGATTGCAAGCTGTTTTGGACAACTTTCTTTCTCTTCTTGCAAAACACTCGGCAGACCTGCGTGCAGCCTCTAGAACAGGATGGGAGATGTTTTTTGTGCTGGCACAGTTTCTCCTTGCCAGACAGAGTGGAAAAGCTTTTTGCTAAGATGTAGACGAGAAGAGAGGCTAAAGACGAAGGTACGGTGCTCTGCAGAGCTAAGCACCGCTCCCGGACCTCTTTCAGCAGAAGGCGCACACCGCAGAGCACTGTGAGCGGCAGAATCGTCTTTGCGCGAAGAAGCAGCTTCTTCGTCTCCGGGAGCCGGAGAGAGCGGCAACTTCGCAAGGTGATGAAACAAGCTGTACAACACTGCGATTGTGTGAGCAGCTTGCCAACTGAGAGAAAACAGTACCTGACCACTCTCCTGCCTTTTCTATTCAGCATGAACATTCGATTGCAAGCTGTTTTGGACAACTTTCTTTCTCTTCTTGCAAAACACTCGCAGACCTGCGTGCAGCCTCTAGAACACGATGGGAGATGTTTTTTGTGCTGGCACAGTTTCTCCTTGCCAGACACAGTGGAAAGCTTTTTGCTAAGATGTAGACGAGAAGAGAGGCTAAAGACGAAGGTACGGTGCTCTGCAGAGCTAAGCACCGCTCCCGGACCTCTTTCGGCAGAAGGCGCACACCGCAGAGCACTGTGAGCGGCAGAATCGTCTTTGCGCGAAGAAGCAGGTTTTTCGTCTCCGGGAGCCGGAGAGAGCGGCAACTTGGCAAAGGCTGATGAAACAAGCTGTACAACACTGCGATTGTGTGCGCAGCTTGCAACTGAGAGAAAACAGTACCTGACCACTCTCCTGCCTTTTCTATTCAGATGAACATTCGATTGCAAGCTGTTTTGGACAACTTTCTTTCTCTTCTTGCAAAACACTCGGCAGACCTCCGTGCAGCCTCTGGAACACGATGGGAGATGTTTTCTGTGCTGGCACAGTTTCTCCTTGCCAGACAGAGTGGAAAAGCTTTTTGCTAAGATGTAGACGAGAAGAGAGGCTAAAGAAGCACGTATGGTGCTTCTCAGAGCTAAGCACCGCTCCCGGGGCTCTTTCGGCAGAAGGCGCACACCGCAGAGCACTGTGAGCGGCAGAATCGTCTTTGCGCGAAGAAGCAGCTTCTTCGTCTCCGGGAGCCGGAGAGAGCGGCAACTTGGCAAAGGTGATGAAACAAGCTGTACAACACTGCGATTGTGTGCGCAGCTTGCCAACTGAGAGAAAACAGTACCTGACCACTCTCCTGCCTTTTCTATTCAGATGAACATTCGATTGCAAGCTGTTTTGGACAACTTTCTTTCTCTTCTTGCAAAACACTCGGCAGACCTCCGTGCAGCCTCTAGAACACGATGGGAGATGTTTTCTGTGCTGGCACAGTTTCTCCTTGCCAGACAGAGTGGAAAAGCTTTTTGCTAAGATGTAGACGAGAAGAGAGGCTAAAGACGAAGGTACGGTTCTCTGCAGAGCTAAGCACCGCTCCCGGGCGTCTTTAGGCAGAAGGCGCACACCGCAGAGCACTGTGAGCGGCAGAATCGTCTTTGCGCGAAGAAGCAGCTTTTTCGTCTCCGGGAGCCGGAGAGAGCGGCAACTTCGCAAAGGTGATGAAACAAGCTGTACAACACTGCGATTGTGTGCGCAGCTTGCCAACTGAGAGAAAACAGTACCTGACCACTCTCCTGCCTTTTCTATTCACATGAACATTCGATTGCAAGCTGTTTTGGACAACTTTCTTTCTCTTCTTGCAAAACACTCGGCAGACCTCCGTGCAGCCTCTAGAACACGATGGGAGATGTTTTCTGTGCTGGCACAGTTTCTCCTTGCCAGACAGAGTGGAAAAGCTTTTTGCTAAGACGTAGACGAGAAGAGAGGCTAAAGAAGCAGGTACGGTGCTTCTCAGAGCTAAGCACCGCTCCCGGGGCTCTTTCGGCAGAAGGCGCACACCGCAGAGCACTGTGAGCGGCAGAATCGTCTTTGCGCGAAGAAGCAGCTTCTTCGTCTCCGGGAGCCGGAGAGAGCGGCAACTTCGCAAAGGTGATGAAACAAGCTGTACAACACTGCGATTGTGTGCGCAGCTTGCCAACTGAGAGAAAACAGTACCTGACCACTCTCCTGCCTTTTCTATTCACATGAACATTCGATTGCAAGCTGTTTTGGACAACTTTCTTTCTCTTCTTGCAAAACACTCGGCACACCTCCGTGCAGCCTCTAGAACACGATGGGAGATGTTTTCTGTGCTGGCACAGTTTCTCCTTGCCAGACACAGTGGAAAAGCTTTTTGCTAAGATGTAGACGAGAAGAGAGGCTAAAGACGAAGGTACGGTGCTCTGCAGAGCTAAGCACCGCTCCCGGGCGTCTTTCGGCAGAAGGCGCACACCGCAGAGCACAGTGAGCGGCAGAATCGTCTTTGCGCGAAGAAGCAGCTTCTTCGTCTCCGGGAGCCGGAGAGAGCGGCAACTTGGCAAAGGTGATGAAACAAGCTGTACAACACTGCGATTGTGTGCGCAGCTTGCCAACTGAGAGAAAACAGTACCTGACCACTCTCCTGCCTTTTCTATTCACATGAACATTCGATTGCAAGCTGTTTTGGACAACTTTCTTTCTCTTCTTGCAAAACACTCGGCAGACCTCCGTGCAGCCTCTGGAACACGATGGGAGATGTTTTCTGTGCTGGCACAGTTTCTCCTTGCCAGACAGAGTGGAAAAGCTTTTTGCTAAGATGTAGACGAGAAGAGAGGCTAAAGACGAAGGTACGGTGCTCTGCAGAGCTAAGCACCGCTCCCGGGGCTCTTTCGGCAGAAGGCGCACACCGCAGAGCACTGTGAGCGGCAGAATCGTCTTTGCGCGAAGAAGCAGCTTCTTCGTCTCCGGGAGCCGGAGAGAGCGGCAACTTCGCAAAGGTGATGAAACAAGCTGTACAACACTGCGATTGTGTGCGCAGCTTCCCAACTGAGAGAAAACAGTACCTGACCACTCTCCTGCCTTTTCTATTCACATGAAGATTCGATTGCAAGCTGTTTTGGACAACTTTCTTTCTCTTCTTGCAAAACACTCGGCAGACCTGCGTGCAGCCTCTAGAACACGATGGGAGATGTTTTTTGTGCTGGCACAGTTTCTCCTTGCCAGACAGAGTGGAAAAGCTTTTTGCTAAGATGTAGACGAGAAGAGAGGCTAAAGACGAAGGTACGGTGCTCTGCAGAGCTAAGCACCGCTCCCGGACCTCTTTCGGCAGAAGGCGCACACCGCAGAGCACAGTGAGCGGCAGAATCGTCTTTGCGCGAAGAAGCAGCTTCTTCGTCTCCGGGAGCCGGAGAGAGCGGCAACTTCGCAAAGGTGATGAAACAAGCTGTACAACACTGCGATTGTGTGCGCAGCTTGCCAACTGAGAGAAAACAGTACCTGACCACTCTCCTGCCTTTTCTATTCACGTGAACATTCGATTGCAAGCTGTTTTGGACAACTTTCTTTCTCTTCTTGCAAAACACTCGGCAGACCTGCGTGCAGCCTCTAGAACACGATGGGAGATGTTTTCTGTGCTGGCACAGTTTCTCCTTGCCAGACAGAGTGGAAAAGCTTTTTGCTAAGATGTAGACGAGAAGAGAGGCTAAAGAAGCACGTATGGTGCTTCTCAGAGCTAAGCACCGCTCCCGGACCTCTTTCGGCAGAAGGCGCACACCGCAGAGCACTGTGAGCGGCAGAATCGTCTTTGCGCGAAGAAGCAGCTTCTTCGTCTCCGGGAGCCGGAGAGAGCGGCAACTTCGCAAAGGTGATGAAACAAGCTGTACAACACTGCGATTGTGTGCGCAGCTTGCCAACTGAGAGAAAACAGTACCTGACCACTCTCCTGCCTTTTCTATTCAGATGAACATTCGATTGCAAGCTGTTTTGGACAACTTTCTTTCTCTTCTTGCAAAACACTCGGCAGACCTCCGTGCAGCCTCTAGAACACGATGGGAGATGTTTTCTGTGCTGGCACAGTTTCTCCTTGCCAGACAGAGTGGAAAAGCTTTTTGCTAAGATGTAGACGAGAAGAGAGGCTAAAGACGAAGGTACGGTGCTCTGCAGAGCTAAGCACCGCTCCCGGGCGTCTTTCGGCAGAAGGCGCACACCGCAGAGCACTGTGAGCGGCAGAATCGTCTTTGCGCGAAGAAGCAGCTTCTTCGTCTCCGGGAGCCGGAGAGAGCGGCAACTTGGCAAAGGTGATGAAACAAGCTGTACAACACTGCGATTGTGTGCGCAGCTTGCCAACTGAGAGAAAACAGTACCTGACCACTCTCCTGCCTTTTCTATTCAGATGAACATTCGATTGCAAGCTGTTTTGGACAACTTTCTTTCTCTTCTTGCAAAACACTCGGCAGACCTCCGTGCAGCCTCTAGAACACGATGGGAGATGTTTTCTGTGCTGGCACAGTTTCTCCTTGCCAGACAGAGTGGAAAAGCTTTTTGCTAAGACGTAGACGAGAAGAGAGGCTAAAGAAGCAGGTACGGTGCTTCTCAGAGCTAAGCACCGCTCCCGGGGCTCTTTCGGCAGAAGGCGCACACCGCAGAGCACTGTGAGCGGCAGAATCGTCTTTGCGCGAAGAAGCAGCTTCTTCGTCTCCGGGAGCCGGAGAGAGCGGCAACTTGGCAAAGGTGATGAAACAAGCTGTACAACACTGCGATTGTGTGCGCAGCTTGCCAACTGAGAGAAAACAGTACCTGACCACTCTCCTGCCTTTTCTATTCACATGAACATTCGATTGCAAGCTGTTTTGGACAACTTTCTTTCTCTTCTTGCAAAACACTCGGCAGACCGCCGTGCAGCCTCTAGAACACGATGGGAGATGTTTTCTGTGCTGGCACAGTTTCTCCTTGCCAGACAGAGTGGAAAAGCTTTTTGCTAAGATGTAGACGAGAAGAGAGGCTAAAGACGAAGGTACGGTGCTCTGCAGAGCTAAGCACCGCTCCCGGACCTCTTTCGGCAGAAGGCGCACACCGCAGAGCACTGTGAGCGGCAGAATCGTCTTTGCGCGAAGAAGCAGCTTCTTCGTCTCCGGGAGCCGGAGAGAGCGGCAACTTGGCAAAGGTGATGAAACAAGCTGTACAACACTGCGATTGTGTGCGCAGCTTGCCAACTGAGAGAAAACAGTACCTGACCACTCTCCTGCCTTTTCTATTCACATGAACATTCGATTGGAAGCTGTTTTGGACAACTTTCTTTCTCTTCTTGCAAAACACTCGGCAGACCTGCGTGCAGCCTCTAGAACACGATGGGAGATGTTTTTTGTGCTGGCACAGTTTCTCCTTGCCAGACAGAGTGGAAAAGCTTTTTGCTAAGATGTAGACGAGAAGAGAGGCTAAAGACGAAGGTACGGTGCTTCTCAGAGCTAAGCACCGCTCCCCGACCTCTTTCGGCAGAAGGCGCACACCGCAGAGCACTGTGAGCGGCAGAATCGTCTTTGCGCGAAGAAGCAGCTTCTTCGTCTCCGGGAGCCGGAGAGAGCGGCAACTTGGCAAAGGTGATGAAACAAGCTGTACAACACTGCGATTGTGTGCGCAGCGTGCCAACTGAGAGAAAACAGTACCTGACCACTCTCCTGCCTTTTCTATTCACATGAACATTCGATTGGAAGCTGTTTTGGACAACTTTCTTTCTCTTCTTGCAAAACACTCGGCAGACCTCCGTGCAGCCTCTAGAACTCGATGGGAGATGTTTTCTGTGCTGGCACAGTTTTACCTTGCCAGACAGAGTGGAAAAGCTTTTTGCTAAGATGTAGACGAGAAGAGAGGCTAAAGAAGCACGTATGGTGCTTCTCAGAGCTAAGCACAGCTCCCGGGGCTCTTTCGGCAGAAGGCGCACACCGCAGAGCACTGTGAGCGGCAGAATCGTCTTTGCGCGAAGAAGCAGCTTCTTCGTCTCCGGGAGCCGGAGAGAGCGGCAACTTGGCAAAGGTGATGAAACAAACTGTACAACACTGCGATTGTGTGCGCAGCTTGCCAACTGAGAGAAAACAGTACCTGACCACTCTCCTGCCTTTTCTATTCAGATGAACATTCGATTGCAAGCTGTTTTGGACAACTTTCTTTCTCTTCTTGCAAAACACTCGGCAGACCTCCGTGCAGCCTCTAGAACACGATGGGAGATGTTTTCTGTGCTGGCACAGTTTCTCCTTGCCAGACAGAGTGGAAAAGCTTTTTGCTAAGATGTAGACGAGAAGAGAGGCTAAAGACGAAGGTACGGTGCTTCTCAGAGCTAAGCACCGCTCCCGGGGCTCTTTCGGCAGAAGGCGCACACCGCAGAGCACTGTGAGCAGCAGAATCGTCTTTGCGCGAAGAAGGAGCTTCTTCGTCTCCGGGAGCCGGAGAGAGCGGCAACTTGGCAAAGGTGATGAAACAAGCTGTACAACACTGCGATTGTGTGCGCAGCTTGCCAACTGAGAGAAAACAGTACCTGACCACTCTCCTGCCTTTTCTATTCACATGAACATTCGATTGGAAGCTGTTTTGGACAACTTTCTTTCTCTTGTTGCAAAACACACGGCAGACCTCCGTGCAGCCTCTAGAACACGCAGGGAGATGTTTTCTGTGCAGGCACAGTTTCTCCTTGCCAGACAGAGTGGAAAAGATTTTGCTAAGATGTAGACGAGAAGAGAGGCTAAAGAAGCAGGTACGGTGCTTCTCAGAGCTGAGCACTGCTCCCGGGCCTCTTTCGGCAGAAGGCGCACACCGCAGAGCACTGTGAGCGGCAGAATCGTCTTTGCGCGAAGAAGCAGCTTCTTCGTCTCCGGGAGCCGGAGAGAGCGGCAACTTGGCAAAGGTGATGAAACAAGCTGTACAACACTGCGATTGTGTGCGCAGCTTGCCAACTGAGAGAAAACAGTACCTGACCACTCTCCTGCCTTTTCTATTCACATGAACATTCGATTGCAAGCTGTTTTGGACAACTTTCTTTCTCTTCTTGCAAAACACTCGGCAGACCTCCGTGCAGCCTCTAGAACACGATGGGAGATGTTTTCTGTGCTGGCACAGTTTCTCCTTGCCAGACAGAGTGGAAAAGCTTTTTGCTAAGATGTAGACGAGAAGAGAGGCTAAAGACGAAGGTACGGTGCTCTGCAGAGCTAAGCACCGCTCCCGGGCGTCTTTCGGCAGAAGGCGCACACCGCAGAGCACTGTGAGCGGCAGAATCGTCTTTGCGCGAAGAAGCAGCTTCTTCGTCTCCGGGAGCCGGAGAGAGCGGCAACTTCGCAAAGGTGATGAAACAAGCTGTACAACACTGCGATTGTGTGCGCAGCTTGCCAACTGAGAGAAAACAGTACCTGACCACTCTCCTGCCTTTTCTATTCACATGAAGATTCGATTGCAAGCTGTTTTGGACAACTTTCTTTCTCTTCTTGCAAAACACTCGGCAGACCTCCGTGCAGCCTCTGGAACACGATGGGAGATGTTTTCTGTGCTGGCACAGTTTCTCCTTGCCAGACAGAGTGGAAAAGCTTTTTGCTAAGATGTAGACGAGAAGAGAGGCTAAAGACGAAGGTACGGTGCTCTGCAGAGCTAAGCACCGCTCCCGGGGCTCTTTCGGCAGAAGGCGCACACCGCAGAGCACTGTGAGCGGCAGAATCGTCTTTGCGCGAAGAAGCAGCTTCTTCGTCTCCGGGAGCCGGAGAGAGCGGCAACTTGGCAAAGGTGATGAAACAAGCTGTACAACACTGCGATTGTGTGCGCAGCTTGCCAACTGAGAGAAAACAGTACCTGACCACTCTCCTGCCTTTTCTATTCACATGAAGATTCGATTGCAAGCTGTTTTGGACAACTTTCTTTCTCTTCTTGCAAAACACTCGGCAGACCTGCGTGCAGCCTCTAGAACACGATGGGAGATGTTTTTTGTGCTGGCACAGTTTCTCCTTGCCAGACAGAGTGGAAAAGCTTTTTGCTAAGATGTAGACGAGAAGAGAGGCTAAAGAAGCACGTATGGTGCTTCTCAGAGCTAAGCACCGCTCCCGGGGCTCTTTCGGCAGAAGGCGCACACCGCAGAGCACTGTGAGCGGCAGAATCGTCTTTGCGCGAAGAAGCAGCTTCTTCGTCTCCGGGAGCCGGAGAGAGCGGCAACTTGGCAAAGGTGATGAAACAAGCTGTACAACACTGCGATTGTGTGCGCAGCTTGCCAACTGAGAGAAAACAGTACCTGACCACTCTCTTGCCTTTTCTATTCACATGAACATTCGATTGGAAGCTGTTTTGGACAACTTTCTTTCTCTTCTTGCAAAACACTCGGCAGACCTCCGTGCAGCCTCTAGAACACGATGGGAGATGTTTTCTGTGCTGGCACAGTTTCTCCTTGCCAGACAGAGTGGAAAAGCTTTTTGCTAAGATGTAGACGAGAAGAGAGGCTAAAGACGAAGGTACGGTGCTCTGCAGAGCTAAGCACCGCTCCCGGGCGTTTTTAGGCAGAAGGCGCACACCGCAGAGCACTGTGAGCGGCAGAATCGTCTTTGCGCGAAGAAGCAGCTTTTTCGTCTCCGGGAGCCGGAGAGAGCGGCAACTTGGCAAAGGTGATGAAACAAGCTGTACAACACTGCGATTGTGTGCGCAGCTTGCCAAGTGAGAGAAAACAGTACCTGACCACTCTCCTGCCTTTTCTATTCACATGAACATTCGATTGCAAGCTGTTTTGGACAACTTTCTTTCTCTTCTTGCAAAACACTCGGCACACCTCCGTGCAGCCTCTAGAACACGATGGGAGATGTTTTCTGTGCTGGCACAGTTTCTCCTTGCCAGACAGAGTGGAAAAGCTTTTTGCTAAGATGTAGACGAGAAGAGAGGCTAAAGACGAAGGTACGGTGCTCTGCAGAGCTAAGCACCGCTCCCGGACCTCTTTCGGCAGAAGGCGCACACCGCAGAGCACTGTGAGCGGCAGAATCGTCTTTGCGCGAAGAAGCAGCTTCTTCGTCTCCGGGAGCCGGAGAGAGCGGCAACTTCGCAAAGGTGATGAAACAAGCTGTACAACACTGCGATTGTGTTCGCAGCTTGCCAACTGAGAGAAAACAGTACCTGACCACTCTCCTGCCTTTTCTATTCACATGAACATTCGATTGCAAGCTGTTTTGGACAACTTTCTTTCTCTTCTTGCAAAACACTCGGCAGACCTCCGTGCAGCCTCTAGAACACGATGGGAGATATTTTCTGTGCTGGCACAGTTTCTCCTTGCCAGACAGAGTGGAAAAGCTTTTTGCTAAGATGTAGACGAGAAGAGAGGCTAAAGAAGCACGTATGGTGCTTCTCAGAGCTAAGCACCGCTCCCGGGGCTCTTTCGGCATAAGGCGCACACCGCAGAGCACTGTGAGCGGCAGAATCGTCTTTGCGCGAAGAAGCAGCTTCTTCGTCTCCGGGAGCCGGAGAGAGCGGCAACTTCGCAAAGGTGATGAAACAAGCTGTACAACACTGCGATTGTGTGCGCAGATTGCCAACTGAGAGAAAACAGTACCTGACCACTCTCCTGCCTTTTCTATTCACGTGAACATTCGATTGCAAGCTGTTTTGGACAACTTTCTTTCTCTTCTTGCAAAACACTCGGCAGACCTCCGTGCAGCCTCTAGAACACGATGGGAGATGTTTTCTGTGCTGGCACAGTTTCTCCTTGCCAGACAGAGTGGAAAAGCTTTTTGCTAAGATGTAGACGAGAAGAGAGGCTAAAGAAGCACGTATGGTGCTTCTCAGAGCTAAGCACCGCTCCCGGGGCTCTTTCGGCAGAAGGCGCACACCGCAGAGCACTGTGAGCGGCAGAATCGTCTTTGCGCGAAGAAGCAGCTTCTTCGTCTCCGGGAGCCGGAGAGAGCGGCAACTTGGCAAAGGTGATGAAACAAGCTGTACAACACTGCGATTGTGTGCGCAGCTTGCCAACTGAGAGAAAACAGTACCTGACCACTCTCCTGCCTTTTCTATTCAGATGAACATTCGATTGCAAGCTGTTTTGGACAACTTTCTTTCTCTTCTTGCAAAACACTCGGCAGACCTCCGTGCAGCCTCTAGAACTCGATGGGAGATGTTTTTTGTGCTGGCACAGTTTCTCCTTGCCAGACAGAGTGGAAAAGCTTTTTGCTAAGATGTAGACGAGAAGAGAGGCTAAAGAAGCACGTATGGTGCTTCTCAGAGCTAAGCACAGCTCCCGGGGCTCTTTCGGCAGAAGGCGCACACCGCAGAGCACTGTGAGCGGCAGAATCGTCTTTGCGCGAAGAAGCAGCTTCTTCGTCTCCGGGAGCCGGAGAGAGCGGCAACTTCGCAAAGGTGATGAAACAAGCTGTACAACACTGCGATTGTGATCGCAGCTTGCCAACTGAGAGAAAACAGTACCTGACCACTCTCCTGCCTTTTCTATTGACATGAACATTCGATTGCAAGCTGTTTTGGACAACTTTCTTTCTCTTCTTGCAAAACACTCGGCAGACCTCCGTGCAGCCTCTAGAACACGATGGGAGATGTTTTTTGTGCTGGCACAGTTTCTCCTTGCCAGACAGAGTGGAAAAGCTTTTTGCTAAGATGTAGACGAGAAGAGAGGCTAAAGACGAAGGTACGGTGCTTCTCAGAGCTAAGCACCGCTCCCGGGCCTCTTTCGGCAGAAGGCGCACACAGCAGAGCACTGTGAGCGGCAGAATCGTCTTTGCGCGAAGAAGCAGCTTCTTCGTCTCCGGGAGCCGGAGAGAGCGGCAACTTCGCAAAGGTGATGAAACAAGCTGTACAACACTGCGATTGTGTGCGCAGCTTGCCAACTGAGAGAAAACAGTACCTGACCACTCTCCTGCCTTTTCTATTCAGATGAACATTCGATTGCAAGCTGTTTTGGACAACTTTCTTTCTCTTCTTGCAAAACACTCGGCAGACCTCCGTGCAGCCTCTAGAACACGATGGGAGATGTTTTCTGTGCTGGCACAGTTTCTCCTTGCCAGACAGAGTGGAAAAGCTTTTTGCTAAGATGTAGACGAGAAGAGAGGCTAAAGACGAAGGTACGGTGCTTCTCAGAGCTAAGCACCGCTCCCGGGGCTCTTTCGGCAGAAGGCGCACACAGCAGAGCACTGTGAGCGGCAGAATCGTCTTTGCGCGAAGAAGCAGCTTCTTCGTCTCCGGGAGCCGGAGAGAGCGGCAACTTCGCAAAGGTGATGAAACAAGCTGTACAACACTGCGATTGTGTTCGCAGCTTGCCAACTGAGAGAAAACAGTACCTGACCACTCTCCTGCCTTTTCTATTGACATGAACATTAGATTGCAAGCTGTTTTGGACAACTTTCTTTCTCTTCTTGCAAAACACTCGGCAGACCTCCGTGCAGCCTCTAGAACACGATGGGAGATGTTTTCTGTGCTGGCACAGTTTCTCCTTGCCAGACAGAGTGGAAAAGCTTTTTGCTAAGATGTAGACGAGAAGAGAGGCTAAAGACGAAGGTACGGTGCTTCTCAGAGCTAAGCACCGCTCCCGGGGCTCTTTCGGCAGAAGGCGCACACAGCAGAGCACTGTGAGCGGCAGAATCGTCTTTGCGCGAAGAAGCAGCTTCTTCGTCTCCGGGAGCCGGAGAGAGCGGCAACTTCGCAAAGGTGATGAAACCAGCTGAACAACACTGCGATTGTGTTCGCAGCTTGCCAACTGAGAGAAAACAGTACCTGACCACTCTCCTGCCTTTTCTATTGACATGAACATTCGATTGCAAGCTGTTTTGGACAACTTTCTTTCTCTTCTTGCAAAACACTCGGCAGACCTCCGTGCAGCCTCTAGAACACGATGGGAGATGTTTTTTGTGCTGGCACAGTTTCTCCTTGCCAGACAGAGTGGAAAAGCTTTTTGCTAAGATGTAGACGAGAAGAGAGGCTAAAGACGAAGGTACGGTGCTTCTCAGAGCTAAGCACCGCTCCCGGGCCTCTTTCGGCAGAAGGCGCACACAGCAGAGCACTGTGAGCGGCAGAATCGTCTTTGCGCGAAGAAGCAGCTTCTTCGTCTCCGGGAGCCGGAGAGAGCGGCAACTTCGCAAAGGTGATGAAACAAGCTGTACAACACTGCGATTGTGTGCGCAGCTTGCCAACTGAGAGAAAACAGTACCTGACCACTCTCCTGCCTTTTCTATTCAGATGAACATTCGATTGCAAGCTGTTTTGGACAACTTTCTTTCTCTTCTTGCAAAACACTCGGCAGACCTCCGTGCAGCCTCTAGAACACGATGGGAGATGTTTTCTGTGCTGGCACAGTTTCTCCTTGCCAGACAGAGTGGAAAAGCTTTTTGCTAAGATGTAGACGAGAAGAGAGGCTAAAGACGAAGGTACGGTGCTCTGCAGAGCTAAGCACCGCTCCCGGGGCTCTTTCGGCAGAAGGCGCACACCGCAGAGCACTGTGAGCGGCAGAATCGTCTTTGCGCGAAGAAGCAGCTTCTTCACCTCCGGGAGCCGGAGAGAGCGGTAACTTCGCAAAGGTGATGAAACAAGCTGTACAACACTGCGATTGTGTGCGCAGCTTGCCAAGTGAGAGAAAACAGTACCTGACCACTCTCCTGCCTTTTCTATTCACATGAACATTCGATTGCAAGCTGTTTTGGACAACTTTCTTTCTCTTCTTGCAAAACACTCGGCAGACCTCCGTGCAGCCTCTAGAACACGATGGGAGATGTTTTCTGTGCTGGCACAGTTTCTCCTTGCCAGACAGAGTGGAAAAGCTTTTTGCTAAGATGTAGACGAGAAGAGAGGCTAAAGACGAAGGTACGGTGCTCTGCAGAGCTAAGCACCGCTCCCGGGCGTCTTTCGGCAGAAGGCGCACACCGCAGAGCACTGTGAGCGGCAGAATCGTCTTTGCGCGAAGAAGCAGCTTCTTCGTCTCCGGGAGCCGGAGAGAGCGGCAACTTGGCAAAGGTGATGAAACAAGCTGTACAACACTGCGATTGTGTGCGCAGCTTGCCAACTGAGAGAAAACAGTACCTGACCACTCTCCTGCCTTTTCTATTCACATGAACATTCGATTGCAAGCTGTTTTGGACAACTTTCTTTCTCTTCTAGCAAAACACTCGGCAGACCTGCGTGCAGCCTCTAGAACAGGATGGGAGATGTTTTTTGTGCTGGCACAGTTTCTCCTTGCCAGACAGAGTGGAAAATCTTTTTGCTAAGATGTAGACGAGAAGAGAGGCTAAAGACGAAGGTACGGTGCTCTGCAGAGCTAAGCACCGCTCCCGGACCTCTTTCAGCAGAAGGCGCACACCGCAGAGCACTGTGAGCGGCAGAATCGTCTTTGCGCGAAGAAGCAGCTTCTTCGTCTCCGGGAGCCGGAGAGAGCGGCAACTTCGCAAAGGTGATGAAACAAGCTGTACAACACTGCGATTGTGTGAGCAGCTTGCCAACTGAGAGAAAACAGTACCTGACCACTCTCCTGCCTTTTCTATTCACATGAACATTCGATTGCAAGCTGTTTTGGACAACTTTCTTTCTCTTCTTGCAAAACACTCGGCAGACCTGCGTGCAGCCTCTAGAACACGATGGGAGATGTTTTTTGTGCTGGCACAGTTTCTCCTTGCCAGACACAGTGGAAAAGCTTTTTGCTAAGATGTAGACGAGAAGAGAGGCTAAAGACGAAGGTACGGTGCTCTGCAGAGCTAAGCACCGCTCCCGGACCTCTTTCGGCAGAAGGCGCACACCGCAGAGCACTGTGAGCGGCAGAATCGTCTTTGCGCGAAGAAGCAGGTTTTTCGTCTCCGGGAGCCGGAGAGAGCGGCAACTTGGCAAAGGTGATGAAACAAGCTGTACAACACTGCGATTGTGTGCGCAGCTTGCCAACTGAGAGAAAACAGTACCTGACCACTCTCCTGCCTTTTCTATTCAGATGAACATTCGATTGCAAGCTGTTTTGGACAACTTTCTTTCTCTTCTTGCAAAACACTCGGCAGACCTCCGTGCAGCCTCTAGAACTCGATGGGAGATGTTTTCTGTGCTGGCACAGTTTCTCCTTGCCAGACAGAGTGGAAAAGCTTTTTGCTAAGATGTAGACGAGAAGAGAGGCTAAAGAAGCACGTATGGTGCTTCTCAGAGCTAAGCACAGCTCCCGGGGCTCTTTCGGCAGAAGGCGCACACCGCAGAGCACTGTGAGCGGCAGAATCGTCTTTGCGCGAAGAAGCAGCTTCTTCGTCTCCGGGAGCCGGAGAGAGCGGCAACTTGGCAAAGGTGATGAAACAAGCTGTACAACACTGCGATTGTGTGCGCAGCGTGCCAACTGAGAGAAAACAGTACCTGACCACTCTCCTGCCTTTTCTATTCACATGAACATTCGATTGCAAGCTGTTTTGGACAACTTTCTTCCTCATCTTAATAAGCACTCGGCAGACCTCCGTGCAGCCTCTAGAACACGATGGGAGATGTTTTCTGTGCTGGCACAGTTTCTCCTTGCCAGACAGAGTGGAAAAGCTTTTTGCTAAGATGTAGACGAGAAGAGAGGCTAAAGACGAAGGTACGGTGCTCTGCAGAGCTAAGCACCGCTCCCGGGCCTCTTTCGGCAGAAGGCGCACACCGCAGAGCACTGTGAGCGGCAGAATCGTCTTTGCGCGAAGAAGCAGCTTCTTCGTCTCCGGGAGCCGGAGAGAGCGGCAACTTGGCAAAGGTGATGAAACAAGCTGTACAACCCTGCGATTGTGTGCGCAGCTTGCCAACTGAGAGAAAACAGTACCTGACCACTCTCCTGCCTTTTCTATTCACATGAACATTCGATTGCAAGCTGTTTTGGACAACTTTCTTTCTCTTCTTGCAAAACACTCGGCAGACCTCCGTGCAGCCTCTAGAACTCGATGGGAGATGTTTTCTGTGCTGGCACAGTTTCTCCTTGCCAGACAGAGTGGAAAAGCTTTTTGCTATGATGTAGACGAGAAGAGAGGCTAAAGAAGCACGTATGGTGCTTCTCAGAGCTAAGCACCGCTCCCGGGCCTCTTTCGGCAGAAGGCGCACACCGCAGAGCACTGTGAGCGGCAGAATCGTCTTTGCGCGAAGAAGCAGCTTCTTCGTCTCCGGGAGCCGGAGAGAGCGGCAACTTGGCAAAGGTGATGAAACAAGCTGTACAACACTGCGATTGTGTGCGCCGCTTGCCAACTGAGAGAAAACAGTACCTGACCACTCTCCTGCCTTTTCTATTCAGATGAACATTCGATTGCAAGCTGTTTTGGACAACTTTCTTTCTCTTCTTGCAAAACACTCGGCAGACCTCCGTGCAGCCTCTAGAACACGATGGGAGATGTTTTCCTTGCTGGCACAGTTTCTCCTTGCCAGACAGAGTGGAAAAGCTTTTTGCTAAGATGTAGACGAGAAGAGAGGCTAAAGACGAAGGTACGGTGCTTCTCAGAGCTAAGCACCGCTCCCGGGGCTCTTTCGGCAGAAGGCGCACACCGCAGAGCACTGTGAGCGGCAGAATCGTCTTTGCGCGAAGAAGCAGCTTCTTCGTCTCCGGGAGCCGGAGAGAGCGGCAACTTGGCAAAGGTGATGAAACAAGCTGTACAACACTGCGATTGTGTGCGCAGCTTGCCAACTGAGAGAAAACAGTACCTGACCACTCTCCTGCCTTTTCTATTCACATGAACATTCGATTGCAAGCTGTTTTGGACAACTTTCTTTCTCTTCTTGCAAAACACTCGGCAGACCTGCGTGCAGCCTCTAGAACACGATGGGAGATGTTTTCTGTGCTGGCACAGTTTCTCCTTGCCAGACAGAGTGGAAAAGCTTTTTGCTAAGATGTAGACGAGAAGAGAGGCTAAAGACGAAGGTACGGTGCTCTGCAGAGCTAAGCACCGCTCCCGGGCGTCTTTCGGCCGAAGGCGCACACCGCAGAGCACTGTGAGCGGCAGAATCGTCTTTGCGCGAAGAAGCAGCTTCTTCGTCTCCGGGAGCCGGAGAGAGCGGCAACTTGGCAAAGGTGATGAAACAAGCTGTACAACACTGCGATTGTGTGCGCAGCTTGCCAACTGAGAGAAAACAGTACCTGACCACTCTCCTGCCTTTTCTATTCACGTGAACATTCGATTGCAAGCTGTTTTGGACAACTTTCTTTCTCTTCTTGCAAAACACTCGGCAGACCTGCGTACAGCCTATAGAACACGATGGGAGATGTTTTCTGTGCTGGCACAGTTTCTCCTTGCCAGACAGAGTGGAAAAGCTTTTTGCTAAGATGTAGACGAGAAGAGAGGCTAAAGAAGCACGTATGGTGCTTCTCAGAGCTAAGCACCGCTCCCGGGGCTCTTTCGGCAGAAGGCGCACACCGCAGAGCACTGTGAGCGGCAGAATCGTCTTTGCGCGAAGAAGCAGCTTCTTCGTCTCCGGGAGCCGGAGAGAGCGGCAACTTCGCAAAGGTGATGAAACAAGCTGTACAACACTGCGATTGTGTGCGCAGCTTGCCAACTGAGAGAAAACAGTACCTGACCACTCTCCTGCCTTTTCTATTCACATGAACATTCGATTGCAAGCTGTTTTGGACAACTTTCTTTCTCTTCTTGCAAAACACTCGGCAGGCCTGCGTGCAGCCTCTAGAACACGATGGGAGATGTTTTCTGTGCTGGCACAGTTTCTCCTTGCCAGACAGAGTGGAAAAGCTTTTTGCTAAGATGTAGACGAGAAGAGAGGCTAAAGACGAAGGTACGGTGCTCTGCAGAGCTAAGCACCGCTCCCGGGGCTCTTTCGGCAGAAGTCGCACACCGCAGAGCACTGTGAGCGGCAGAATCGTCTTTGCGCGAAGAAGCAGCTTCTTCGTCTCCGGGAGCCGGAGAGAGCGGCAACTTGGCAAAGGTGATGAAACAAGCTGTACAACACTGCGATTGTGTGCGCAGCTTGCCAAGTGAGAGAAAACAGTACCTGACCACTCTCCTGCCTTTTCTATTCACATGAACATTCGATTGCAAGCTGTTTTGGACAACTTTCTTTCTCTTGTTGCAAAACACTCGGCAGACCTCCGTGCAGCCTCTAGAACACGATGGGAGATGTTTTCTGTGCTGGCACAGTTTCTCCTTGCCAGACAGAGTTGAAAAGCTTTTTGCTAAAACGTAGACGAGAAGAGAGGCTAAAGAAGCAGGTACGGTGCTTCTCAGAGCTAAGCACCGCTCCCGGGGCTCTTTCGGCAGAAGGCGCACACCGCAGAGCACTGTGAGCGGCAGAATCGTCTTTGCGCGAAGAAGCAGCTTCTTCGTCTCCGGGAGCCGGAGAGAGCGGCAACTTCGCAAAGGTGATGAAACAAGCTGTACAACACTGCGATTGTGTGCGCAGCTTGCCAACTGAGAGAAAACAGTACCTGACCACTCTCCTGCCTTTTCTATTCACATGAACATTCGATTGCAAGCTGTTTTGGACAACTTTCTTTCTCTTCTTGCAAAACACTCGGCAGACCTCCGTGCAGCCTCTAGAACTCGATGGGAGATGTTTTCTGTGCTGGCACAGTTTTACCTTGCCAGACAGAGTGGAAAAGCTTTTTGCTAAGATGTAGACGAGAAGAGAGGCTAAAGAAGCACGTATGGTGCTTCTCAGAGCTAAGCACAGATCCCGGGGCTCTTTCGGCAGAAGGCGCACACCGCAGAGCACTGTGAGCGGCAGAATCGTCTTGGCGCGAAGAAGCAGCTTCTTCGTCTCCGGGAGCCGGAGAGAGCGGCAACTTGGCAAAGGTGATGAAACAAGCTGTACAACACTGCGATTGTGTGCGCAGCTTGCCAACTGAGAGAAAACAGTACCTGACCACTCTCCTGCCTTTTCTATTCACATGAACATTCGATTGCAAGCTGTTTTGGACAACTTTCTTTCTCTTCTTGCAAAACACTCGGCAGACCTCCGTGCAGCCTCTAGAACACGATGGGAGATGTTTTCTGTGCTGGCACAGTTTCTCCTTGCCAAACAGAGTGGAAAAGCTTTTTGCTAAGATGTAGACGAGAAGAGAGGCTAAAGACGAAGGTACGGTGCTCTGCAGAGCTAAGCACCGCTCCCGGGCCTCTTTCGGCAGAAGGCGCACACAGCAGAGCACTGTGAGCGGCAGAATCGTCTTTGCGCGAAGAAGCAGCTTCTTCGTCTCCGGGAGCCGGAGAGAGCGGCAACTTGGCAAAGGTGATGAAACAAGCTGTACAACACTGCGATTGTGTGCGCAGCGTGCCAACTGAGAGAAAACAGTACCTGACCACTCTCCTGCCTTTTCTATTCACATGAACATTCGATTGCAAGCTGTTTTGGACAACTTTCTTTCTCTTCTTGCAAAACACTCAGCAGACCTCCGTGCAGCCTCTAGAACACGATGGGAGATGTTTTCTGTGCTGGCACAGTTTCTCCTTGCCAGACAGAGTGGAAAAGCTTTTTGCTAAGATGTAGACGAGAAGAGAGGCTAAAGACGAAGGTACGGTGCTCTGCAGAGCTAAGCACCGCTCCCGGGCGTCTTTCGGCAGAAGGCGCACACCGCAGAGCACAGTGAGCGGCAGAATCGTCTTTGCGCGAAGAAGCAGCTTCTTCGTCTCCGGGAGCCGGAGAGAGCGGCAACTTGGCAAAGGTGATGAAACAAGCTGTACAACACTGCGATTGTGTGCGCAGCTTGCCAACTGAGAGAAAACAGTACCTGACCACTCTCCTGCCTTTTCTATTCACGTGAACATTCGATTGCAAGCTGTTTTGGACAACTTTCTTTCTCTTCTTGCAAAACACTCGGCAGACCTCCGTGCAGCCTCTGGAACACGATGGGAGATGTTTTCTGTGCTGGCACAGTTTCTCCTTGCCAGACAGAGTGGAAAAGCTTTTTGCTAAGATGTAGACGAGAAGAGAGGCTAAAGACGAAGGTACGGTGCTCTGCAGAGCTAAGCACCGCTCCCGGGGCTCTTTCGGCAGAAGGCGCACACCGCAGAGCACTGTGAGCGGCAGAATCGTCTTTGCGCGAAGAAGCAGCTTTTTCGTCTCCGGGAGCCGGAGAGAGCGGCAACTTCGCAAAGGTGATGAAACAAGCTGTACAACACTGCGATTGTGTGCGCAGCTTGCCAAGTGAGAGAAAACAGTACCTGACCACTCTCCTGCCTTTTCTATTCACATGAAGATTCGATTGCAAGCTGTTTTGGACAACTTTCTTTCTCTTCTTGCAAAACACTCGGCAGACCTGCGTGCAGCCTCTAGAACACGATGGGAGATGTTTTTTGTGCTGGCACAGTTTCTCCTTGCCAGACAGAGTGGAAAAGCTTTTTGCTAAGATGTAGACGAGAAGAGAGGCTAAAGACGAAGGTACGGTGCTCTGCAGAGCTAAGCACCGCTCCCGGGGCTCTTTCGGCAGAAGGCGCACACCGCAGAGCACTGTGAGCGGCAGAATCGTCTTTGCGCGAAGAAGCAGCTTCTTCGTCTCCGGGAGCCGGAGAGAGCGGCAACTTCGCAAAGGTGATGAAACAAGCTGTACAACACTGCGATTGTGTGCGCAGCTTGCAAACTGAGAGAAAACAGTACCTGACCACTCTCCTGCCTTTTCTATTCACGTGAACATTCGATTGCAAGCTGTTTTGGACAACTTTCTTTCTCTTCTTGAAAAACACTCGGCAGACCTCCGTGCAGCCTCTAGAACACGATGGGAGATGTTTTCTGTGCTGGCACAGTTTCTCCTTGCCAGACAGAGTGGAAAAGCTTTTTGCTAAGATGTAGACGAGAAGAGAGGCTAAAGAAGCACGTATGGTGCTTCTCAGAGCTAAGCACCGCTCCCGGGGCTCTTTCGGCAGAAGGCGCACACCGCAGAGCACTGTGAGCGGCAGAATCGTCTTTGCGCGAAGAAGCAGCTTCTTCGTCTCCGGGAGCCGGAGAGAGCGGCAACTTGGCAAAGGTGATGAAACAAGCTGTACAACACTGCGATTGTGTGCGCAGCTTGCCAACTGAGAGAAAACAGTACCTGACCACTCTCCTGCCTTTTCTATTCAGATGAACATTCGATTGCAAGCTGTTTTGGACAACTTTCTTTCTCTTCTTGCAAAACACTCGGCAGACCTCCGTGCAGCCTCTAGAACACGATGGGAGATGTTTTCTGTGCTGGCACAGTTTCTCCTTGCCAGACAGAGTGGAAAAGCTTTTTGCTAAGATGTAGACGAGAAGAGAGGCTAAAGACGAAGGTACGGTGCTCTGCAGAGCTAAGCACCGCTCCCGGGCGTCTTTAGGCAGAAGGCGCACACCGCAGAGCACTGTGAGCGGCAGAATCGTCTTTGCGCGAAGAAGCAGCTTTTTCGTCTCCGGGAGCCGGAGAGAGCGGCAACTTCGCAAAGGTGATGAAACAAGCTGTACAACACTGCGATTGTGTGCGCAGCTTGCCAACTGAGAGAAAACAGTACCTGACCACTCTCCTGCCTTTTCTATTCACATGAACATTCGATTGCAAGCTGTTTTGGACAACTTTCTTTCTCTTCTTGCAAAACACTCGGCAGACCTCCGTGCAGCCTCTAGAACACGATGGGAGATGTTTTCTGTGCTGGCACAGTTTCTCCTTGCCAGACAGAGTGGAAAAGCTTTTTGCTAAGACGTAGACGAGAAGAGAGGCTAAAGAAGCAGGTACGGTGCTTCTCAGAGCTAAGCACCGCTCCCGGGGCTCTTTCGGCAGAAGGCGCACACCGCAGAGCACTGTGAGCGGCAGAATCGTCTTTGCGCGAAGAAGCAGCTTCTTCGTCTCCGGGAGCCGGAGAGAGCGGCAACTTGGCAAAGGTGATGAAACAAGCTGTACAACACTGCGATTGTGTGCGCAGCTTGCCAACTGAGAGAAAACAGTACCTGACCACTCTCCTGCCTTTTCTATTCACATGAACATTCGATTGCAAGCTGTTTTGGACAACTTTCTTTCTCTTCTTGCAAAACACTCGGCAGACCTCCGTGCAGCCTCTAGAACACGATGGGAGATGTTTTCTGTGCTGGCACAGTTTCTCCTTGCCAGACAGAGTGGAAAAGCTTTTTGCTAAGATGTAGACGAGAAGAGAGGCTAAAGACGAAGGTACGGTGCTCTGCAGAGCTAAGCACCGCTCCCGGGGCTCTTTCGGCAGAAGGCGCACACCGCAGAGCACTGTGAGCGGCAGAATCGTCTTTGCGCGAAGAAGCAGCTTCTTCGTCTCCGGGAGCCGGAGAGAGCGGCAACTTGGCAAAGGTGATGAAACAAGCTGTACAACACTGCGATTGTGTGCGCAGCTTGCCAACTGAGAGAAAACAGTACCTGACCACTCTCCTGCCTTTTCTATTCACTTGAACATTCGATTGCAAGCTGTTTTGGACAACTTTCTTTCTCTTCTTGCAAAACACTCGGCAGACCTCCGTGCAGCCTCTGGAACACGATGGGAGATGTTTTCTGTGCTGGCACAGTTTCTCCTTGCCAGACAGAGTGGAAAAGCTTTTTGCTAAGATGTAGACGAGAAGAGAGGCTAAAGAAGCACGTATGGTGCTTCTCAGAGCTAAGCACCGCTCCCGGGGCTCTTTCGGCAGAAGGCGCACACCGCAGAGCACTGTGAGCGGCAGAATCGTCTTTCCGCGAAGAAGCAGCTTCTTCGTCTCCGGGAGCCGGAGAGAGCGGCAACTTCGCAAAGGTGATGAAACAAGCTGTACAACACTGCGATTGTGTGCGCAGCTTGCCAACTGAGAGAAAACAGTACCTGACCACTCTCCTGCCTTTTCTATTCAGATGAACATTCGATTGCAAGCTGTTTTGGACAACTTTCTTTCTCTTCTTGCAAAACACTCGGCAGACCTCCGTGCAGCCTCTAGAACACGATGGGAGATGTTTTCTGTGCTGGCACAGTTTCTCCTTGCCAGACAGAGTGGAAAAGCTTTTTGCTAAGATGTAGACGAGAAGAGAGGCTAAAGACGAAGGTACGGTTCTCTGCAGAGCTAAGCACCGCTCCCGGGCGTCTTTAGGCAGAAGGCGCACACCGCAGAGCACTGTGAGCGGCAGAATCGTCTTTGCGCGAAGAAGCAGCTTTTTCGTCTCCGGGAGCCGGAGAGAGCGGCAACTTCGCAAAGGTGATGAAACAAGCTGTACAACACTGCGATTGTGTGCGCAGCTTGCCAACTGAGAGAAAACAGTACCTGACCACTCTCCTGCCTTTTCTATTCACATGAACATTCGATTGCAAGCTGTTTTGGACAACTTTCTTTCTCTTCTTGCAAAACACTCGGCAGACCTGCGTGCAGCCTCTAGAACACGATGGGAGATGTTTTCTGTGCTGGCACAGTTTCTCCTTGCCAGACAGAGTGGAAAAGCTTTTTGCTAAGACGTAGACGAGAAGAGAGGCTAAAGAAGCAGGTACGGTGCTTCTCAGAGCTAAGCACCGCTCCCGGGGCTCTTTCGGCAGAAGGCGCACACCGCAGAGCACTGTGAGCGGCAGAATCGTCTTTGCGCGAAGAAGCAGCTTCTTCGTCTCCGGGAGCCGGAGAGAGCGGCAACTTGGCAAAGGTGATGAAACAAGCTGTACAACACTGCGATTGTGTGCGCAGCTTGCCAACTGAGAGAAAACAGTACCTGACCACTCTCCTGCCTTTTCTATTCACATGAACATTCGATTGCAAGCTGTTTTGGACAACTTTCTTTCTCTTCTTGCAAAACACTCGGCAGACCTCCGTGCAGCCTCTAGAACACGATGGGAGATGTTTTCTGTGCTGGCACAGTTTCTCCTTGCCAGACAGAGTGGAAAAGCTTTTTGCTAAGATGTAGACGAGAAGAGAGGCTAAAGACGAAGGTACGGTGCTCTGCAGAGCTAAGCACCGCTCCCGTGCGTCTTTCGGCAGAAGGCGCACACCGCAGAGCACTGTGAGCGGCAGAATCGTCTTTGCGCGAAGAAGCAGCTTCTTCGTCTCCGGGAGCCGGAGAGAGCGGCAACTTGGCAAAGGTGATGAAACAAGCTGTACAACACTGCGATTGTGTGCGCAGCTTGCCAAGTGAGAGAAAACAGTACCTGACCACTCTCCTGCCTTTTCTATTCACATGAACATTCGATTGCAAGCTGTTTTGGACAACTTTCTTTCTCTTCTTGCAAAACACTCGGCAGACCTCCGTGCAGCCTCTGGAACACGATGGGAGATGTTTTCTGTGCTGGCACAGTTTCTCCTTGCCAGACAGAGTGGAAAAGCTTTTTGCTAAGATGTAGACGAGAAGAGAGGCTAAAGACGAAGGTACGGTGCTCTGCAGAGCTAAGCACCGCTCCCGGGGCTCTTTCGGCAGAAGGCGCACACCGCAGAGCACTGTGAGCGGCAGAATCGTCTTTGCGCGAAGAAGCAGCTTCTTCGTCTCCGGGAGCCGGAGAGAGCGGCAACTTCGCAAAGGTGATGAAACAAGCTGTACAACACTGCGATTGTGTGCGCAGCTTGCCAACTGAGAGAAAACAGTACCTGACCACTCTCCTGCCTTTTCTATTCACATGAAGATTCGATTGCAAGCTGTTTTGGACAACTTTCTTTCTCTTCTTGCAAAACACTCGGCAGACCTGCGTGCAGCCTCTAGAACACGATGGGAGATGTTTTTTGTGCTGGCACAGTTTCTCCTTGCCAGACAGAGTGGAAAAGCTTTTTGCTAAGATGTAGACGAGAAGAGAGGCTAAAGACGAAGGTACGGTGCTCTGCAGAGCTAAGCACCGCTCCCGGACCTCTTTCGGCAGAAGGCGCACACCGCAGAGCACAGTGAGCGGCAGAATCGTCTTTGCGCGAAGAAGCAGCTTCTTCGTCTCCGGGAGCCGGAGAGAGCGGCAACTTCGCAAAGGTGATGAAAGAAGCTGTACAACACTGCGATTGTGTGCGCAGCTTGCCAAGTGAGAGAAAACAGTACCTGACCACTCTCCTGCCTTTTCTATTCACGTGAACATTCGATTGCAAGCTGTTTTGGACAACTTTCTTTCTCTTCTTGCAAAACACTCGGCAGACCTGCGTGCAGCCTCTAGAACACGATGGGAGATGTTTTCTGTGCTGGCACAGTTTCTCCTTGCCAGACAGAGTGGAAAAGCTTTTTGCTAAGATGTAGACGAGAAGAGAGGCTAAAGAAGCACGTATGGTGCTTCTCAGAGCTAAGCACCGCTCCCGGGGCTCTTTCGGCAGAAGGCGCACACCGCAGAGCACTGTGAGCGGCAGAATCGTCTTTGCGCGAAGAAGCAGCTTCTTCGTCTCCGGGAGCCGGAGAGAGCGGCAACTTCGCAAAGGTGATGAAACAAGCTGTACAACACTGCGATTGTGTGCGCAGCGTGCCAACTGAGAGAAAACAGTACCTGACCACTCTCCTGCCTTTTCTATTCACATGAACATTCGATTGCAAGCTGTTTTGGACAACTTTCTTTCTCTTCTTGCAAAACACTCGGCAGACCTCCGTGCAGCCTCTAGAACACGATGGGAGATGTTTTCTGTGCTGGCACAGTTTCTCCTTGCCAGACAGAGTGGAAAAGCTTTTTGCTAAGACGTAGACGAGAAGAGAGGCTAAAGAAGCAGGTACGGTGCTTCTCAGAGCTAAGCACCGCTCCCGGGGCTCTTTCGGCAGAAGGCGCACACCGCAGAGCACTGTGAGCGGCAGAATCGTCTTTGCGCGAAGAAGCAGCTTCTTCGTCTCCGGGAGCCGGAGAGAGCGGCAACTTGGCAAAGGTGATGAAACAAGCTGTACAACACTGCGATTGTGTGCGCAGCTTGCCAACTGAGAGAAAACAGTACCTGACCACTCTCCTGCCTTTTCTATTCACATGAACATTCGATTGCAAGCTGTTTTGGACAACTTTCTTTCTCTTCTTGCAAAACACTCGGCAGACCTCCGTGCAGCCTCTAGAACACGATGGGAGATGTTTTCTGTGCTGGCACAGTTTCTCCTTGCCAGACAGAGTGGAAAAGCTTTTTGCTATGATGTAGACGAGAAGAGAGGCTAAAGAAGCACGTATGGTGCTTCTCAGAGCTAAGCACCGCTCCCGGGCCTCTTTCGGCAGAAGGCGCACACCGCAGAGCACTGTGAGCGGCAGAATCGTCTTTGCGCGAAGAAGCAGCTTCTTCGTCTCCGGGAGCCGGAGAGAGCGGCAACTTCGCAAAGGTGATGAAACAAGCTGTACAACACTGCGATTGTGTGCGCCGCTTGCCAACTGAGAGAAAACAGTACCTGACCACTCTCCTGCCTTTTCTATTCACATGAACATTCGATTGCAAGCTGTTTTGGACAACTTTCTTTCTCTTCTTGCAAAACACTCGGCAGACCTCCGTGCAGCCTCTAGAACACGATGGGAGATGTTTTCCTTGCTGGCACAGTTTCTCCTTGCCAGACAGAGTGGAAAAGCTTTTTGCTAAGATGTAGACGAGAAGAGAGGCTAAAGACGAAGGTACGGTGCTTCTCAGAGCTAAGCACCGCTCCCGGGGCTCTTTCGGCAGAAGGCGCACACCGCAGAGCACTGTGAGCGGCAGAATCGTCTTTGCGCGAAGAAGCAGCTTCTTCGTCTCCGGGAGCCGGAGAGAGCGGCAACTTGGCAAAGGTGATGAAACAAGCTGTACAACACTGCGATTGTGTGCGCAGCTTGCCAACTGAGAGAAAACAGTACCTGACCACTCTCCTGCCTTTTCTATTCACATGAACATTCGATTGCAAGCTGTTTTGGACAACTTTCTTTCTCTTCTTGCAAAACACTCGGCAGACCTGCGTGCAGCCTCTAGAACACGATGGGAGATGTTTTCTGTGCTGGCACAGTTTCTCCTTGCCAGACAGAGTGGAAAAGCTTTTTGCTAAGATGTAGACGAGAAGAGAGGCTAAAGACGAAGGTACGGTGCTCTGCAGAGCTAAGCACCGCTCCCGGGCGTCTTTCGGCCGAAGGCGCACACCGCAGAGCACTGTGAGCGGCAGAATCGTCTTTGCGCGAAGAAGCAGCTTCTTCGTCTCCGGGAGCCGGAGAGAGCGGCAACTTGGCAAAGGTGATGAAACAAGCTGTACAACACTGCGATTGTGTGCGCAGCTTGCCAACTGAGAGAAAACAGTACCTGACCACTCTCCTGCCTTTTCTATTCACGTGAACATTCGATTGCAAGCTGTTTTGGACAACTTTCTTTCTCTTCTTGCAAAACACTCGGCAGACCTGCGTACAGCCTCTAGAACACGATGGGAGATGTTTTCTGTGCTGGCACAGTTTCTCCTTGCCAGACAGAGTGGAAAAGCTTTTTGCTAAGATGTAGGCGAGAAGAGAGGCTAAAGAAGCACGTATGGTGCTTCTCAGAGCTAAGCACCGCTCCCGGGGCTCTTTCGGCAGAAGGCGCACACCGCAGAGCACTGTGAGCGGCAGAATCGTCTTTGCGCGAAGAAGCAGCTTCTTCGTCTCCGGGAGCCGGAGAGAGCGGCAACTTGGCAAAGGTGATGAAACAAGCTGTACAACACTGCGATTGTGTGCGCAGCTTGCCAAGTGAGAGAAAACAGTACCTGACCACTCTCCTGCCTTTTCTATTCACATGAACATTCGATTGCAAGCTGTTTTGGACAACTTTCTTTCTCTTCTTGCAAAACACTCGGCAGACCTCCGTGCAGCCTCTAGAACACGATGGGAGATGTTTTCTGTGCTGGCACAGTTTCTCCTTGCCAGACAGAGTGGAAAAGCTTTTTGCTAAGATGTAGACGAGAAGAGAGGCTAAAGACGAAGGTACGGTGCTCTGCAGAGCTAAGCACCGCTCCCGGGGCTCTTTCGGCAGAAGTCGCACACCGCAGAGCACTGTGAGCGGCAGAATCGTCTTTGCGCGAAGAAGCAGCTTCTTCGTCTCCGGGAGCCGGAGAGAGCGGCAACTTGGCAAAGGTGATGAAACAAGCTGTACAACACTGCGATTGTGTGCGCAGCTTGCCAACTGAGAGAAAACAGTACCTGACCACTCTCCTGCCTTTTCTATTCACATGAACATTCGATTGCAAGCTGTTTTGGACAACTTTCTTTCTCTTCTTGCAAAACACTCGGCAGACCTCCGTGCAGCCTCTAGAACACGATGGGAGATGTTTTCTGTGCTGGCACAGTTTCTCCATGCCAGACAGAGTTGAAAAGCTTTTTGCTAAAACGTAGACGAGAAGAGAGGCTAAAGAAGCAGGTACGGTGCTTCTCAGAGCTAAGCACCGCTCCCGGGGCTCTTTCGGCAGAAGGCGCACACCGCAGAGCACTGTGAGCGGCAGAATCGTCTTTGCGCGAAGAAGCAGCTTCTTCGTCTCCGGGAGCCGGAGAGAGCGGCAACTTGGCAAAGGTGATGAAACAAGCTGTACAACACTGCGATTGTGTGCGCAGCTTGCCAACTGAGAGAAAACAGTACCTGACCACTCTCCTGCCTTTTCTATTCACATGAACATTCGATTGCAAGCTGTTTTGGACAACTTTCTTTCTCTTCTTGCAAAACACTCGGCAGACCTCCGTGCAGCCTCTAGAACTCGATGGGAGATGTTTTCTGTGCTGGCACAGTTTTACCTTGCCAGACAGAGTGGAAAAGCTTTTTGCTAAGATGTAGACGAGAAGAGAGGCTAAAGAAGCACGTATGGTGCTTCTCAGAGCTAAGCACAGATCCCGGGGCTCTTTCGGCAGAAGGCGCACACCGCAGAGCACTGTGAGCGGCAGAATCGTCTTTGCGCGAAGAAGCAGCTTCTTCGTCTCCGGGAGCCGGAGAGAGCGGCAACTTGGCAAAGGTGATGAAACAAGCTGTACAACACTGCGATTGTGTGCGCAGCTTGCCAACTGAGAGAAAACAGTACCTGACCACTCTCCTGCCTTTTCTATTCACATGAACATTCGATTGCAAGCTGTTTTGGACAACTTTCTTTCTCTTCTTGCAAAACACTCGGCAGACCTCCGTGCAGCCTCTAGAACACGATGGGAGATGTTTTCTGTGCTGGCACAGTTTCTCCTTGCCAAACAGAGTGGAAAAGCTTTTTGCTAAGATGTAGACGAGAAGAGAGGCTAAAGACGAAGGTACGGTGCTCTGCAGAGCTAAGCACCGCTCCCGGGCCTCTTTCGGCAGAAGGCGCACACAGCAGAGCACTGTGAGCGGCAGAATCGTCTTTGCGCGAAGAAGCAGCTTCTTCGTCTCCGGGAGCCGGAGAGAGCGGCAACTTGGCAAAGGTGATGAAACAAGCTGTACAACACTGCGATTGTGTGCGCAGCGTGCCAACTGAGAGAAAACAGTACCTGACCACTCTCCTGCCTTTTCTATTCACATGAACATTCGATTGCAAGCTGTTTTGGACAACTTTCTTTCTCTTCTTGAAAAACACTCAGCAGACCTCCGTGCAGCCTCTAGAACACGATGGGAGATGTTTTCTGTGCTGGCACAGTTTCTCCTTGCCAGACAGAGTGGAAAAGCTTTTTGCTAAGATGTAGACGAGAAGAGAGGCTAAAGACGAAGGTACGGTGCTCTGCAGAGCTAAGCACCGCTCCCGGGCGTCTTTCGGCAGAAGGCGCACACCGCAGAGCACAGTGAGCGGCAGAATCGTCTTTGCGCGAAGAAGCAGCTTCTTCGTCTCCGGGAGCCGGAGAGAGCGGCAACTTGGCAAAGGTGATGAAACAAGCTGTACAACACTGCGATTGTGTGCGCAGCTTGCCAACTGAGAGAAAACAGTACCTGACCACTCTCCTGCCTTTTCTATTCACGTGAACATTCGATTGCAAGCTGTTTTGGACAACTTTCTTTCTCTTCTTGCAAAACACTCGGCAGACCTCCGTGCAGCCTCTGGAACACGATGGGAGATGTTTTCTGTGCTGGCACAGTTTCTCCTTGCCAGACAGAGTGGAAAAGCTTTTTGCTAAGATGTAGACGAGAAGAGAGGCTAAAGACGAAGGTACGGTGCTCTGCAGAGCTAAGCACCGCTCCCGGGGCTCTTTCGGCAGAAGGCGCACACCGCAGAGCACTGTGAGCGGCAGAATCGTCTTTGCGCGAAGAAGCAGCTTTTTCGTCTCCGGGAGCCGGAGAGAGCGGCAACTTGGCAAAGGTGATGAAACAAGCTGTACAACACTGCGATTGTGTGCGCAGCTTGCCAACTGAGAGAAAACAGTACCTGACCACTCTCCTGCCTTTTCTATTCACATGAAGATTCGATTGCAAGCTGTTTTGGACAACTTTCTTTCTCTTCTTGCAAAACACTCGGCAGACCTGCGTGCAGCCTCTAGAACACGATGGGAGATGTTTTTTGTGCTGGCACAGTTTCTCCTTGCCAGACAGAGTGGAAAAGCTTTTTGCTAAGATGTAGACGAGAAGAGAGGCTAAAGACGAAGGTACGGTGCTCTGCAGAGCTAAGCACCGCTCCCGGGGCTCTTTCGGCAGAAGGCGCACACCGCAGAGCACTGTGAGCGGCAGAATCGTCTTTGCGCGAAGAAGCAGCTTCTTCGTCTCCGGGAGCCGGAGAGAGCGGCAACTTCGCAAAGGTGATGAAACAAGCTGTACAACACTGCGATTGTGTGCGCAGCTTGCCAACTGAGAGAAAACAGTACCTGACCACTCTCCTGCCTTTTCTATTCACGTGAACATTCGATTGCAAGCTGTTTTGGACAACTTTCTTTCTCTTCTTGAAAAACACTCGGCAGACCTCCGTGCAGCCTCTAGAACACGATGGGAGATGTTTTCTGTGCTGGCACAGTTTCTCCTTGCCAGACAGAGTGGAAAAGCTTTTTGCTAAGATGTAGACGAGAAGAGAGGCTAAAGAAGCACGTATGGTGCTTCTCAGAGCTAAGCACCGCTCCCGGGGCTCTTTCGGCAGAAGGCGCACACCGCAGAGCACTGTGAGCGGCAGAATCGTCTTTGCGCGAAGAAGCAGCTTCTTCGTCTCCGGGAGCCGGAGAGAGCGGCAACTTGGCAAAGGTGATGAAACAAGCTGTACAACACTGCGATTGTGTGCGCAGCTTGCCAACTGAGAGAAAACAGTACCTGACCACTCTCCTGCCTTTTCTATTCAGATGAACATTCGATTGCAAGCTGTTTTGGACAACTTTCTTTCTCTTCTTGCAAAACACTCGGCAGACCTCCGTGCAGCCTCTAGAACACGATGGGAGATGTTTTCTGTGCTGGCACAGTTTCTCCTTGCCAGACAGAGTGGAAAAGCTTTTTGCTAAGATGTAGACGAGAAGAGAGGCTAAAGACGAAGGTACGGTGCTCTGCAGAGCTAAGCACCGCTCCCGGGCGTCTTTAGGCAGAAGGCGCACACCGCAGAGCACTGTGAGCGGCAGAATCGTCTTTGCGCGAAGAAGCAGCTTTTTCGTCTCCGGGAGCCGGAGAGAGCGGCAACTTCGCAAAGGTGATGAAACAAGCTGTACAACCCTGCGATTGTGTGCGCAGCTTGCCAACTGAGAGAAAACAGTACCTGACCACTCTCCTGCCTTTTCTATTCACATGAACATTCGATTGCAAGCTGTTTTGGACAACTTTCTTTCTCTTCTTGCAAAACACTCGGCAGACCTCCGTGCAGCCTCTAGAACACGATGGGAGATGTTTTCTGTGCTGGCACAGTTTCTCCTTGCCAGACAGAGTGGAAAAGCTTTTTGCTAAGACGTAGACGAGAAGAGAGGCTAAAGAAGCAGGTACGGTGCTTCTCAGAGCTAAGCACCGCTCCCGGGGCTCTTTCGGCAGAAGGCGCACACCGCAGAGCACTGTGAGCGGCAGAATCGTCTTTGCGCGAAGAAGCAGCTTCTTCGTCTCCGGGAGCCGGAGAGAGCGGCAACTTGGCAAAGGTGATGAAACAAGCTGTACAACACTGCGATTGTGTGCGCAGCTTGCCAACTGAGAGAAAACAGTACCTGACCACTCTCCTGCCTTTTCTATTCAGATGAACATTCGATTGCAAGCTGTTTTGGACAACTTTCTTTCTCTTCTTGCAAAACACTCGGCAGACCTCCGTGCAGCCTCTAGAACACGATGGGAGATGTTTTCTGTGCTGGCACAGTTTCTCCTTGCCAGACAGAGTGGAAAAGCTTTTTGCTAAGATGTAGACGAGAAGAGAGGCTAAAGACGAAGGTACGGTGCTCTGCAGAGCTAAGCACCGCTCCCGGGCGTCTTTCGGCAGAAGGCGCACACCGCAGAGCACTGTGAGCGGCAGAATCGTCTTTGCGCGAAGAAGCAGCTTCTTCGTCTCCGGGAGCCGGAGAGAGCGGCAACTTGGCAAAGGTGATGAAACAAGCTGTACAACACTGCGATTGTGTGCGCAGCTTGCCAACTGAGAGAAAACAGTACCTGACCACTCTCCTGCCTTTTCTATTCACTTGAACATTCGATTGCAAGCTGTTTTGGACAACTTTCTTTCTCTTGTTGCAAAACCCTCGGCAGACCTCCGTGCAGCCTCTGGAACACGATGGGAGATGTTTTCTGTGCTGGCACAGTTTCTCCTTGCCAGACAGAGTGGAAAAGCTTTTTGCTAAGATGTAGACGAGAAGAGAGGCTAAAGAAGCACGTATGGTGCTTCTCAGAGCTAAGCACCGCTCCCGGGGCTCTTTCGGCAGAAGGCGCACACCGCAGAGCACTGTGAGCGGCAGAATCGTCTTTGCGCGAAGAAGCAGCTTCTTCGTCTCCGGGAGCCGGAGAGAGCGGCAACTTCGCAAAGGTGATGAAACAAGCTGTACAACACTGCGATTGTGTGCGCAGCTTGCCAACTGAGAGAAAACAGTACCTGACCACTCTCCTGCCTTTTCTATTCAGATGAACATTCGATTGCAAGCTGTTTTGGACAACTTTCTTTCTCTTCTTGCAAAACACTCGGCAGACCTCCGTGCAGCCTCTAGAACACGATGGGAGATGTTTTCTGTGCTGGCACAGTTTCTCCTTGCCAGACAGAGTGGAAAAGCTTTTTGCTAAGATGTAGACGAGAAGAGAGGCTAAAGACGAAGGTACGGTTCTCTGCAGAGCTAAGCACCGCTCCCGGGCGTCTTTAGGCAGAAGGCGCACACCGCAGAGCACTGTGAGCGGCAGAATCGTCTTTGCGCGAAGAAGCAGCTTTTTCGTCTCCGGGAGCCGGAGAGAGCGGCAACTTCGCAAAGGTGATGAAACAAGCTGTACAACACTGCGATTGTGTGCGCAGCTTGCCAACTGAGAGAAAACAGTGCCTGACCACTCTCCTGCCTTTTCTATTCACATGAACATTCGATTGCAAGCTGTTTTGGACAACTTTCTTTCTCTTCTTGCAAAACACTCGGCAGACCTCCGTGCAGCCTCTAGAACACGATGGGAGATGTTTTCTGTGCTGGCACAGTTTCTCCTTGCCAGACAGAGTGGAAAAGCTTTTTGCTAAGACGTAGACGAGAAGAGAGGCTAAAGAAGCAGGTACGGTGCTTCTCAGAGCTAAGCACCGCTCCCGGGGCTCTTTCGGCAGAAGGCGCACACCGCAGAGCACTGTGAGCGGCAGAATCGTCTTTGCGCGAAGAAGCAGCTTCTTCGTCTCCGGGAGCCGGAGAGAGCGGCAACTTCGCAAAGGTGATGAAACAAGCTGTACAACACTGCGATTGTGTGCGCAGCTTGCCAACTGAGAGAAAACAGTACCTGACCACTCTCCTGCCTTTTCTATTCACATGAACATTCGATTGCAAGCTGTTTTGGACAACTTTCTTTCTCTTCTTGCAAAACACTCGGCAGACCTCCGTGCAGCCTCTAGAACACGATGGGAGATGTTTTCTGTGCTGGCACAGTTTCTCCTTGCCAGACAGAGTGGAAAAGCTTTTTGCTAAGATGTAGACGAGAAGAGAGGCTAAAGACGAAGGTACGGTGCTCTGCAGAGCTAAGCACCGCTCCCGGGGCTCTTTCGGCAGAAGTCGCACACCGCAGAGCACTGTGAGCGGCAGAATCGTCTTTGCGCGAAGAAGCAGCTTCTTCGTCTCCGGGAGCCGGAGAGAGCGGCAACTTGGCAAAGGTGATGAAACAAGCTGTACAACACTGCGATTGTGTGCGCAGCTTGCCAAGTGAGAGAAAACAGTACCTGACCACTCTCCTGCCTTTTCTATTCACATGAACATTCGATTGCAAGCTGTTTTGGACAACTTTCTTTCTCTTGTTGCAAAACACTCGGCAGACCTCCGTGCAGCCTCTAGAACACGATGGGAGATGTTTTCTGTGCTGGCACAGTTTCTCCTTGCCAGACAGAGTTGAAAAGCTTTTTGCTAAAACGTAGACGAGAAGAGAGGCTAAAGAAGCAGGTACGGTGCTTCTCAGAGCTAAGCACCGCTCCCGGGGCTCTTTCGGCAGAAGGCGCACACCGCAGAGCACTGTGAGCGGCAGAATCGTCTTTGCGCGAAGAAGCAGCTTCTTCGTCTCCGGGAGCCGGAGAGAGCGGCAACTTCGCAAAGGTGATGAAACAAGCTGTACAACACTGCGATTGTGTGCGCAGCTTGCCAACTGAGAGAAAACAGTACCTGACCACTCTCCTGCCTTTTCTATTCACATGAACATTCGATTGCAAGCTGTTTTGGACAACTTTCTTTCTCTTCTTGCAAAACACTCGGCAGACCTCCGTGCAGCCTCTAGAACTCGATGGGAGATGTTTTCTGTGCTGGCACAGTTTTACCTTGCCAGACAGAGTGGAAAAGCTTTTTGCTAAGATGTAGACGAGAAGAGAGGCTAAAGAAGCACGTATGGTGCTTCTCAGAGCTAAGCACAGATCCCGGGGCTCTTTCGGCAGAAGGCGCACACCGCAGAGCACTGTGAGCGGCAGAATCGTCTTTGCGCGAAGAAGCAGCTTCTTCGTCTCCGGGAGCCGGAGAGAGCGGCAACTTGGCAAAGGTGATGAAACAAGCTGTACAACACTGCGATTGTGTGCGCAGCTTGCCAACTGAGAGAAAACAGTACCTGACCACTCTCCTGCCTTTTCTATTCACATGAACATTCGATTGCAAGCTGTTTTGGACAACTTTCTTTCTCTTCTTGCAAAACACTCGGCAGACCTCCGTGCAGCCTCTAGAACACGATGGGAGATGTTTTCTGTGCTGGCACAGTTTCTCCTTGCCAAACAGAGTGGAAAAGCTTTTTGCTAAGATGTAGACGAGAAGAGAGGCTAAAGACGAAGGTACGGTGCTCTGCAGAGCTAAGCACCGCTCCCGGGCCTCTTTCGGCAGAAGGCGCACACAGCAGAGCACTGTGAGCGGCAGAATCGTCTTTGCGCGAAGAAGCAGCTTCTTCGTCTCCGGGAGCCGGAGAGAGCGGCAACTTGGCAAAGGTGATGAAACAAGCTGTACAACACTGCGATTGTGTGCGCAGCGTGCCAACTGAGAGAAAACAGTACCTGACCACTCTCCTGCCTTTTCTATTCACATGAACATTCGATTGCAAGCTGTTTTGGACAACTTTCTTTCTCTTCTTGCAAAACACTCAGCAGACCTCCGTGCAGCCTCTAGAACACGATGGGAGATGTTTTCTGTGCTGGCACAGTTTCTCCTTGCCAGACAGAGTGGAAAAGCTTTTTGCTAAGATGTAGACGAGAAGAGAGGCTAAAGACGAAGGTACGGTGCTCTGCAGAGCTAAGCACCGCTCCCGGGCGTCTTTCGGCAGAAGGCGCACACCGCAGAGCACAGTGAGCGGCAGAATCGTCTTTGCGCGAAGAAGCAGCTTCTTCGTCTCCGGGAGCCGGAGAGAGCGGCAACTTCGCAAAGGTGATGAAACAAGCTGTACAACACTGCGATTGTGTGCGCAGCTTGCCAACTGAGAGAAAACAGTACCTGACCACTCTCCTGCCTTTTCTATTCACGTGAACATTCGATTGCAAGCTGTTTTGGACAACTTTCTTTCTCTTCTTGCAAAACACTCGGCAGACCTCCGTGCAGCCTCTGGAACACGATGGGAGATGTTTTCTGTGCTGGCACAGTTTCTCCTTGCCAGACAGAGTGGAAAAGCTTTTTGCTAAGATGTAGACGAGAAGAGAGGCTAAAGACGAAGGTACGGTGCTCTGCAGAGCTAAGCACCGCTCCCGGGGCTCTTTCGGCAGAAGGCGCACACCGCAGAGCACTGTGAGCGGCAGAATCGTCTTTGCGCGAAGAAGCAGCTTTTTCGTCTCCGGGAGCCGGAGAGAGCGGCAACTTCGCAAAGGTGATGAAACAAGCTGTACAACACTGCGATTGTGTGCGCAGCTTGCCAACTGAGAGAAAACAGTACCTGACCACTCTCCTGCCTTTTCTATTCACATGAAGATTCGATTGCAAGCTGTTTTGGACAACTTTCTTTCTCTTCTTGCAAAACACTCGGCAGACCTGCGTGCAGCCTCTAGAACACGATGGGAGATGTTTTTTGTGCTGGCACAGTTTCTCCTTGCCAGACAGAGTGGAAAAGCTTTTTGCTAAGATGTAGACGAGAAGAGAGGCTAAAGACGAAGGTACGGTGCTCTGCAGAGCTAAGCACCGCTCCCGGGGCTCTTTCGGCAGAAGGCGCACACCGCAGAGCACTGTGAGCGGCAGAATCGTCTTTGCGCGAAGAAGCAGCTTCTTCGTCTCCGGGAGCCGGAGAGAGCGGCAACTTGGCAAAGGTGATGAAACAAGCTGTACAACACTGCGATTGTGTGCGCAGCTTGCAAACTGAGAGAAAACAGTACCTGACCACTCTCCTGCCTTTTCTATTCACGTGAACATTCGATTGCAAGCTGTTTTGGACAACTTTCTTTCTCTTCTTGAAAAACACTCGGCAGACCTCCGTGCAGCCTCTAGAACACGATGGGAGATGTTTTCTGTGCTGGCACAGTTTCTCCTTGCCAGACAGAGTGGAAAAGCTTTTTGCTAAGATGTAGACGAGAAGAGAGGCTAAAGAAGCACGTATGGTGCTTCTCAGAGCTAAGCACCGCTCCCGGGGCTCTTTCGGCAGAAGGCGCACACCGCAGAGCACTGTGAGCGGCAGAATCGTCTTTGCGCGAAGAAGCAGCTTCTTCGTCTCCGGGAGCCGGAGAGAGCGGCAACTTCGCAAAGGTGATGAAACAAGCTGTACAACACTGCGATTGTGTGCGCAGCTTGCCAACTGAGAGAAAACAGTACCTGACCACTCTCCTGCCTTTTCTATTCACATGAACATTCGATTGCAAGCTGTTTTGGACAACTTTCTTTCTCTTCTTGCAAAACACTCGGCAGACCTCCGTGCAGCCTCTAGAACACGATGGGAGATGTTTTCTGTGCTGGCACAGTTTCTCCTTGCCAGACAGAGTGGAAAAGCTTTTTGCTAAGATGTAGACGAGAAGAGAGGCTAAAGACGAAGGTACGGTGCTCTGCAGAGCTAAGCACCGCTCCCGGGCGTCTTTAGGCAGAAGGCGCACACCGCAGAGCACTGTGAGCGGCAGAATCGTCTTTGCGCGAAGAAGCAGCTTTTTCGTCTCCGGGAGCCGGAGAGAGCGGCAACTTCGCAAAGGTGATGAAACAAGCTGTACAACACTGCGATTGTGTGCGCAGCTTGCCAACTGAGAGAAAACAGTACCTGACCACTCTCCTGCCTTTTCTAGTCACATGAACATTCGATTGCAAGCTGTTTTGGACAACTTTCTTTCTCTTCTTGCAAAACACTCGGCAGACCTCCGTGCAGCCTCTAGAACACGATGGGAGATGTTTTCTGTGCTGGCACAGTTTCTCCTTGCCAGACAGAGTGGAAAAGCTTTTTGCTAAGACGTAGACGAGAAGAGAGGCTAAAGAAGCAGGTACGGTGCTTCTCAGAGCTAAGCACCGCTCCCGGGGCTCTTTCGGCAGAAGGCGCACACCGCAGAGCACTGTGAGCGGCAGAATCGTCTTTGCGCGAAGAAGCAGCTTCTTCGTCTCCGGGAGCCGGAGAGAGCGGCAACTTGGCAAAGGTGATGAAACAAGCTGTACAACACTGCGATTGTGTGCGCAGCTTGCCAACTGAGAGAAAACAGTACCTGACCACTCTCCTGCCTTTTCTATTCACATGAACATTCGATTGCAAGCTGTTTTGGACAACTTTCTTTCTCTTCTTGCAAAACACTCGGCAGACCTCCGTGCAGCCTCTAGAACACGATGGGAGATGTTTTCTGTGCTGGCACAGTTTCTCCTTGCCAGACAGAGTGGAAAAGCTTTTTGCTAAGATGTAGACGAGAAGAGAGGCTAAAGACGAAGGTACGGTGCTCTGCAGAGCTAAGCACCGCTCCCGGGCGTCTTTCGGCAGAAGGCGCACACCGCAGAGCACTGTGAGCGGCAGAATCGTCTTTGCGCGAAGAAGCAGCTTCTTCGTCTCCGGGAGCCGGAGAGAGCGGCAACTTGGCAAAGGTGATGAAACAAGCTGTACAACACTGCGATTGTGTGCGCAGCTTGCCAACTGAGAGAAAACAGTACCTGACCACTCTCCTGCCTTTTCTATTCACTTGAACATTCGATTGCAAGCTGTTTTGGACAACTTTCTTTCTCTTCTTGCAAAACACTCGGCAGACCTCCGTGCAGCCTCTGGAACACGATGGGAGATGTTTTCTGTGCTGGCACAGTTTCTCCTTGCCAGACAGAGTGGAAAAGCTTTTTGCTAAGATGTAGACGAGAAGAGAGGCTAAAGAAGCACGTATGGTGCTTCTCAGAGCTAAGCACCGCTCCCGGGGCTCTTTCGGCAGAAGGCGCACACCGCAGAGCACTGTGAGCGGCAGAATCGTCTTTCCGCGAAGAAGCAGCTTCTTCGTCTCCGGGAGCCGGAGAGAGCGGCAACTTCGCAAAGGTGATGAAACAAGCTGTACAACACTGCGATTGTGTGCGCAGCTTGCCAACTGAGAGAAAACAGTACCTGACCACTCTCCTGCCTTTTCTATTCAGATGAACATTCGATTGCAAGCTGTTTTGGACAACTTTCTTTCTCTTCTTGCAAAACACTCGGCAGACCTCCGTGCAGCCTCTAGAACACGATGGGAGATGTTTTCTGTGCTGGCACAGTTTCTCCTTGCCAGACAGAGTGGAAAAGCTTTTTGCTAAGATGTAGACGAGAAGAGAGGCTAAAGACGAAGGTACGGTTCTCTGCAGAGCTAAGCACCGCTCCCGGGCGTCTTTAGGCAGAAGGCGCACACCGCAGAGCACTGTGAGCGGCAGAATCGTCTTTGCGCGAAGAAGCAGCTTTTTCGTCTCCGGGAGCCGGAGAGAGCGGCAACTTGGCAAAGGTGATGAAACAAGCTGTACAACACTGCGATTGTGTGCGCAGCTTGCCAACTGAGAGAAAACAGTACCTGACCACTCTCCTGCCTTTTCTATTCACATGAACATTCGATTGCAAGCTGTTTTGGACAACTTTCTTTCTCTTCTTGCAAAACACTCGGCAGACCTCCGTGCAGCCTCTAGAACACGATGGGAGATGTTTTCTGTGCTGGCACAGTTTCTCCTTGCCAGACAGAGTGGAAAAGCTTTTTGCTAAGACGTAGACGAGAAGAGAGGCTAAAGAAGCAGGTACGGTGCTTCTCAGAGCTAAGCACCGCTCCCGGGGCTCTTTCGGCAGAAGGCGCACACCGCAGAGCACTGTGAGCGGCAGAATCGTCTTTGCGCGAAGAAGCAGCTTCTTCGTCTCCGGGAGCCGGAGAGAGCGGCAACTTGGCAAAGGTGATGAAACAAGCTGTACAACACTGCGATTGTGTGCGCAGCTTGCCAACTGAGAGAAAACAGTACCTGACCACTCTCCTGCCTTTTCTATTGACATGAACATTCGATTGCAAGCTGTTTTGGACAACTTTCTTTCTCTTCTTGCAAAACACTCGGCAGACCTCCGTGCAGCCTCTAGAACACGATGGGAGATGTTTTCTGTGCTGGCACAGTTTCTCCTTGCCAGACAGAGTGGAAAAGCTTTTTGCTAAGATGTAGACGAGAAGAGAGGCTAAAGACGAAGGTACGGTGCTCTGCAGAGCTAAGCACCGCTTCCGTGCGTCTTTCGGCAGAAGGCGCACACCGCAGAGCACTGTGAGCGGCAGAATCGTCTTTGCGCGAAGAAGCAGCTTCTTCGTCTCCGGGAGCCGGAGAGAGCGGCAACTTGGCAAAGGTGATGAAACAAGCTGTACAACACTGCGATTGTGTGCGCAGCTTGCCAAGTGAGAGAAAACAGTACCTGACCACTCTCCTGCCTTTTCTATTCACATGAACATTCGATTGCAAGCTGTTTTGGACAACTTTCTTTCTCTTCTTGCAAAACACTCGGCAGACCTCCGTGCAGCCTCTGGAACACGATGGGAGATGTTTTCTGTGCTGGCACAGTTTCTCCTTGCCAGACAGAGTGGAAAAGCTTTTTGCTAAGATGTAGACGAGAAGAGAGGCTAAAGACGAAGGTACGGTGCTCTGCAGAGCTAAGCACCGCTCCCGGGGCTCTTTCGGCAGAAGGCGCACACCGCAGAGCACTGTGAGCGGCAGAATCGTCTTTGCGCGAAGAAGCAGCTTCTTCGTCTCCGGGAGCCGGAGAGAGCGGCAACTTCGCAAAGGTGATGAAACAAGCTGTACAACACTGCGATTGTGTGCGCAGCTTGCCAACTGAGAGAAAACAGTACCTGACCACTCTCCTGCCTTTTCTATTCACATGAAGATTCGATTGCAAGCTGTTTTGGACAACTTTCTTTCTCTTCTTGCAAAACACTCGGCAGACCTGCGTGCAGCCTCTAGAACACGATGGGAGATGTTTTTTGTGCTGGCACAGTTTCTCCTTGCCAGACAGAGTGGAAAAGCTTTTTGCTAAGATGTAGACGAGAAGAGAGGCTAAAGACGAAGGTACGGTGCTCTGCAGAGCTAAGCACCGCTCCCGGACCTCTTTCGGCAGAAGGCGCACACCGCAGAGCACAGTGAGCGGCAGAATCGTCTTTGCGCGAAGAAGCAGCTTCTTCGTCTCCGGGAGCCGGAGAGAGCGGCAACTTCGCAAAGGTGATGAAAGAAGCTGTACAACACTGCGATTGTGTGCGCAGCTTGCCAAGTGAGAGAAAACAGTACCTGACCACTCTCCTGCCTTTTCTATTCACGTGAACATTCGATTGCAAGCTGTTTTGGACAACTTTCTTTCTCTTCTTGCAAAACACTCGGCAGACCTGCGTGCAGCCTCTAGAACACGATGGGAGATGTTTTCTGTGCTGGCACAGTTTCTCCTTGCCAGACAGAGTGGAAAAGCTTTTTGCTAAGATGTAGACGAGAAGAGAGGCTAAAGAAGCACGTATGGTGCTTCTCAGAGCTAAGCACCGCTCCCGGGGCTCTTTCGGCAGAAGGCGCACACAGCAGAGCACTGTGAGCGGCAGAATCGTCTTTGCGCGAAGAAGCAGCTTCTTCGTCTCCGGGAGCCGGAGAGAGCGGCAACTTCGCAAAGGTGATGAAACAAGCTGTACAACACTGCGATTGTGTGCGCAGCGTGCCAACTGAGAGAAAACAGTACCTGACCACTCTCCTGCCTTTTCTATTCACATGAACATTCGATTGCAAGCTGTTTTGGACAACTTTCTTTCTCTTCTTGCAAAACACTCGGCAGACCTCCGTGCAGCCTCTAGAACACGATGGGAGATGTTTTCTGTGCTGGCACAGTTTCTCCTTGCCAGACAGAGTGGAAAAGCTTTTTGCTAAGACGTAGACGAGAAGAGAGGCTAAAGAAGCAGGTACGGTGCTTCTCAGAGCTAAGCACCGCTCCCGGGGCTCTTTCGGCAGAAGGCGCACACCGCAGAGCACTGTGAGCGGCAGAATCGTCTTTGCGCGAAGAAGCAGCTTCTTCGTCTCCGGGAGCCGGAGAGAGCGGCAACTTGGCAAAGGTGATGAAACAAGCTGTACAACACTGCGATTGTGTGCGCAGCTTGCCAACTGAGAGAAAACAGTACCTGACCACTCTCCTGCCTTTTCTATTCACATGAACATTCGATTGCAAGCTGTTTTGGACAACTTTCTTTCTCTTCTTGCAAAACACTCGGCAGACCTCCGTGCAGCCTCTAGAACACGATGGGAGATGTTTTCAGTGCTGGCACAGTTTCTCCTTGCCAGACAGAGTGGAAAAGCTTTTTGCTATGATGTAGACGAGAAGAGAGGCTAAAGAAGCACGTATGGTGCTTCTCAGAGCTAAGCACCGCTCCCGGGCCTCTTTCGGCAGAAGGCGCACACCGCAGAGCACTGTGAGCGGCAGAATCGTCTTTGCGCGAAGAAGCAGCTTCTTCGTCTCCGGGAGCCGGAGAGAGCGGCAACTTCGCAAAGGTGATGAAACAAGCTGTACAACACTGCGATTGTGTGCGCCGCTTGCCAACTGAGAGAAAACAGTACCTGACCACTCTCCTGCCTTTTCTATTCAGATGAACATTCGATTGCAAGCTGTTTTGGACAACTTTCTTTCTCTTCTTGCAAAACACTCGGCAGACCTCCGTGCAGCCTCTAGAACACGATGGGAGATGTTTTCCTTGCTGGCACAGTTTCTCCTTGCCAGACAGAGTGGAAAAGCTTTTTGCTAAGATGTAGACGAGAAGAGAGGCTAAAGACGAAGGTACGGTGCTTCTCAGAGCTAAGCACCGCTCCCGGGCGTCTTTCGGCCGAAGGCGCACACCGCAGAGCACTGTGAGCGGCAGAATCGTCTTTGCGCGAAGAAGCAGCTTCTTCGTCTCCGGGAGCCGGAGAGAGCGGCAACTTGGCAAAGGTGATGAAACAAGCTGTACAACACTGCGATTGTGTGCGCAGCTTGCCAACTGAGAGAAAACAGTACCTGACCACTCTCCTGCCTTTTCTATTCACGTGAACATTCGATTGCAAGCTGTTTTGGACAACTTTCTTTCTCTTCTTGCAAAACACTCGGCAGACCTGCGTACAGCCTATAGAACACGATGGGAGATGTTTTCTGTGCTGGCACAGTTTCTCCTTGCCAGACAGAGTGGAAAAGCTTTTTGCTAAGATGTAGACGAGAAGAGAGGCTAAAGAAGCACGTATGGTGCTTCTCAGAGCTAAGCACCGCTCCCGGGGCTCTTTCGGCAGAAGGCGCACACCGCAGAGCACTGTGAGCGGCAGAATCGTCTTTGCGCGAAGAAGCAGCTTCTTCGTCTCCGGGAGCCGGAGAGAGCGGCAACTTCGCAAAGGTGATGAAACAAGCTGTACAACACTGCGATTGTGTGCGCAGCTTGCCAACTGAGAGAAAACAGTACCTGACCACTCTCCTGCCTTTTCTATTCACATGAACATTCGATTGCAAGCTGTTTTGGACAACTTTCTTTCTCTTCTTGCAAAACACTCGGCAGACCTGCGTACAGCCTCTAGAACACGATGGGAGATGTTTTCTGTGCTGGCACAGTTTCTCCTTGCCAGACAGAGTGGAAAAGCTTTTTGCTAAGATGTAGACGAGAAGAGAGGCTAAAGACGAAGGTACGGTTCTCTGCAGAGCTAAGCACCGCTCCCGGGCGTCTTTAGGCAGAAGGCGCACACCGCAGAGCACTGTGAGCGGCAGAATCGTCTTTGCGCGAAGAAGCAGCTTTTTCGTCTCCGGGAGCCGGAGAGAGCGGCAACTTCGCAAAGGTGATGAAACAAGCTGTACAACACTGCGATTGTGTGCGCAGCTTGCCAACTGAGAGAAAACAGTGCCTGACCACTCTCCTGCCTTTTCTATTCACATGAACATTCGATTGCAAGCTGTTTTGGACAACTTTCTTTCTCTTCTTGCAAAACACTCGGCAGACCTCCGTGCAGCCTCTAGAACACGATGGGAGATGTTTTCTGTGCTGGCACAGTTTCTCCTTGCCAGACAGAGTGGAAAAGCTTTTTGCTAAGACGTAGACGAGAAGAGAGGCTAAAGAAGCAGGTACGGTGCTTCTCAGAGCTAAGCACCGCTCCCGGGGCTCTTTCGGCAGAAGGCGCACACCGCAGAGCACTGTGAGCGGCAGAATCGTCTTTGCGCGAAGAAGCAGCTTCTTCGTCTCCGGGAGCCGGAGAGAGCGGCAACTTCGCAAAGGTGATGAAACAAGCTGTACAACACTGCGATTGTGTGCGCAGCTTGCCAACTGAGAGAAAACAGTACCTGACCACTCTCCTGCCTTTTCTATTCACATGAACATTCGATTGCAAGCTGTTTTGGACAACTTTCTTTCTCTTCTTGCAAAACACTCGGCAGACCTCCGTGCAGCCTCTAGAACACGATGGGAGATGTTTTCTGTGCTGGCACAGTTTCTCCTTGCCAGACAGAGTGGAAAAGCTTTTTGCTAAGATGTAGACGAGAAGAGAGGCTAAAGACGAAGGTACGGTGCTCTGCAGAGCTAAGCACCGCTCCCGGGGCTCTTTCGGCAGAAGTCGCACACCGCAGAGCACTGTGAGCGGCAGAATCGTCTTTGCGCGAAGAAGCAGCTTCTTCGTCTCCGGGAGCCGGAGAGAGCGGCAACTTGGCAAAGGTGATGAAACAAGCTGTACAACACTGCGATTGTGTGCGCAGCTTGCCAAGTGAGAGAAAACAGTACCTGACCACTCTCCTGCCTTTTCTATTCACATGAACATTCGATTGCAAGCTGTTTTGGACAACTTTCTTTCTCTTGTTGCAAAACACTCGGCAGACCTCCGTGCAGCCTCTAGAACACGATGGGAGATGTTTTCTGTGCTGGCACAGTTTCTCCTTGCCAGACAGAGTTGAAAAGCTTTTTGCTAAAACGTAGACGAGAAGAGAGGCTAAAGAAGCAGGTACGGTGCTTCTCAGAGCTAAGCACCGCTCCCGGGGCTCTTTCGGCAGAAGGCGCACACCGCAGAGCACTGTGAGCGGCAGAATCGTCTTTGCGCGAAGAAGCAGCTTCTTCGTCTCCGGGAGCCGGAGAGAGCGGCAACTTCGCAAAGGTGATGAAACAAGCTGTACAACACTGCGATTGTGTGCGCAGCTTGCCAACTGAGAGAAAACAGTACCTGACCACTCTCCTGCCTTTTCTATTCACATGAACATTCGATTGCAAGCTGTTTTGGACAACTTTCTTTCTCTTCTTGCAAAACACTCGGCAGACCTCCGTGCAGCCTCTAGAACTCGATGGGAGATGTTTTCTGTGCTGGCACAGTTTTACCTTGCCAGACAGAGTGGAAAAGCTTTTTGCTAAGATGTAGACGAGAAGAGAGGCTAAAGAAGCACGTATGGTGCTTCTCAGAGCTAAGCACAGATCCCGGGGCTCTTTCGGCAGAAGGCGCACACCGCAGAGCACTGTGAGCGGCAGAATCGTCTTTGCGCGAAGAAGCAGCTTCTTCGTCTCCGGGAGCCGGAGAGAGCGGCAACTTGGCAAAGGTGATGAAACAAGCTGTACAACACTGCGATTGTGTGCGCAGCTTGCCAACTGAGAGAAAACAGTACCTGACCACTCTCCTGCCTTTTCTATTCACATGAACATTCGATTGCAAGCTGTTTTGGACAACTTTCTTTCTCTTCTTGCAAAACACTCGGCAGACCTCCGTGCAGCCTCTAGAACACGATGGGAGATGTTTTCTGTGCTGGCACAGTTTCTCCTTGCCAAACAGAGTGGAAAAGCTTTTTGCTAAGATGTAGACGAGAAGAGAGGCTAAAGACGAAGGTACGGTGCTCTGCAGAGCTAAGCACCGCTCCCGGGCCTCTTTCGGCAGAAGGCGCACACAGCAGAGCACTGTGAGCGGCAGAATCGTCTTTGCGCGAAGAAGCAGCTTCTTCGTCTCCGGGAGCCGGAGAGAGCGGCAACTTGGCAAAGGTGATGAAACAAGCTGTACAACACTGCGATTGTGTGCGCAGCGTGCCAACTGAGAGAAAACAGTACCTGACCACTCTCCTGCCTTTTCTATTCACATGAACATTCGATTGCAAGCTGTTTTGGACAACTTTCTTTCTCTTCTTGCAAAACACTCAGCAGACCTCCGTGCAGCCTCTAGAACACGATGGGAGATGTTTTCTGTGCTGGCACAGTTTCTCCTTGCCAGACAGAGTGGAAAAGCTTTTTGCTAAGATGTAGACGAGAAGAGAGGCTAAAGACGAAGGTACGGTGCTCTGCAGAGCTAAGCACCGCTCCCGGGCGTCTTTCGGCAGAAGGCGCACACCGCAGAGCACAGTGAGCGGCAGAATCGTCTTTGCGCGAAGAAGCAGCTTCTTCGTCTCCGGGAGCCGGAGAGAGCGGCAACTTCGCAAAGGTGATGAAACAAGCTGTACAACACTGCGATTGTGTGCGCAGCTTGCCAACTGAGAGAAAACAGTACCTGACCACTCTCCTGCCTTTTCTATTCACGTGAACATTCGATTGCAAGCTGTTTTGGACAACTTTCTTTCTCTTCTTGCAAAACACTCGGCAGACCTCCGTGCAGCCTCTGGAACACGATGGGAGATGTTTTCTGTGCTGGCACAGTTTCTCCTTGCCAGACAGAGTGGAAAAGCTTTTTGCTAAGATGTAGACGAGAAGAGAGGCTAAAGACGAAGGTACGGTGCTCTGCAGAGCTAAGCACCGCTCCCGGGGCTCTTTCGGCAGAAGGCGCACACCGCAGAGCACTGTGAGCGGCAGAATCGTCTTTGCGCGAAGAAGCAGCTTTTTCGTCTCCGGGAGCCGGAGAGAGCGGCAACTTCGCAAAGGTGATGAAACAAGCTGTACAACACTGCGATTGTGTGCGCAGCTTGCCAACTGAGAGAAAACAGTACCTGACCACTCTCCTGCCTTTTCTATTCACATGAAGATTCGATTGCAAGCTGTTTTGGACAACTTTCTTTCTCTTCTTGCAAAACACTCGGCAGACCTGCGTGCAGCCTCTAGAACACGATGGGAGATGTTTTTTGTGCTGGCACAGTTTCTCCTTGCCAGACAGAGTGGAAAAGCTTTTTGCTAAGATGTAGACGAGAAGAGAGGCTAAAGACGAAGGTACGGTGCTCTGCAGAGCTAAGCACCGCTCCCGGGGCTCTTTCGGCAGAAGGCGCACACCGCAGAGCACTGTGAGCGGCAGAATCGTCTTTGCGCGAAGAAGCAGCTTCTTCGTCTCCGGGAGCCGGAGAGAGCGGCAACTTGGCAAAGGTGATGAAACAAGCTGTACAACACTGCGATTGTGTGCGCAGCTTGCAAACTGAGAGAAAACAGTACCTGACCACTCTCCTGCCTTTTCTATTCACGTGAACATTCGATTGCAAGCTGTTTTGGACAACTTTCTTTCTCTTCTTGAAAAACACTCGGCAGACCTCCGTGCAGCCTCTAGAACACGATGGGAGATGTTTTCTGTGCTGGCACAGTTTCTCCTTGCCAGACAGAGTGGAAAAGCTTTTTGCTAAGATGTAGACGAGAAGAGAGGCTAAAGAAGCACGTATGGTGCTTCTCAGAGCTAAGCACCGCTCCCGGGGCTCTTTCGGCAGAAGGCGCACACCGCAGAGCACTGTGAGCGGCAGAATCGTCTTTGCGCGAAGAAGCAGCTTCTTCGTCTCCGGGAGCCGGAGAGAGCGGCAACTTCGCAAAGGTGATGAAACAAGCTGTACAACACTGCGATTGTGTGCGCAGCTTGCCAACTGAGAGAAAACAGTACCTGACCACTCTCCTGCCTTTTCTATTCACATGAACATTCGATTGCAAGCTGTTTTGGACAACTTTCTTTCTCTTCTTGCAAAACACTCGGCAGACCTCCGTGCAGCCTCTAGAACACGATGGGAGATGTTTTCTGTGCTGGCACAGTTTCTCCTTGCCAGACAGAGTGGAAAAGCTTTTTGCTAAGATGTAGACGAGAAGAGAGGCTAAAGACGAAGGTACGGTGCTCTGCAGAGCTAAGCACCGCTCCCGGGCGTCTTTAGGCAGAAGGCGCACACCGCAGAGCACTGTGAGCGGCAGAATCGTCTTTGCGCGAAGAAGCAGCTTTTTCGTCTCCGGGAGCCGGAGAGAGCGGCAACTTCGCAAAGGTATGAAACAAGCTGTACAACACTGCGATTGTGTGCGCAGCTTGCCAACTGAGAGAAAACAGTACCTGACCACTCTCCTGCCTTTTCTAGTCACATGAACATTCGATTGCAAGCTGTTTTGGACAACTTTCTTTCTCTTCTTGCAAAACACTCGGCAGACCTCCGTGCAGCCTCTAGAACACGATGGGAGATGTTTTCTGTGCTGGCACAGTTTCTCCTTGCCAGACAGAGTGGAAAAGCTTTTTGCTAAGACGTAGACGAGAAGAGAGGCTAAAGAAGCAGGTACGGTGCTTCTCAGAGCTAAGCACCGCTCCCGGGCTCTTTCGGCAGAAGGCGCACACCGCAGAGCACTGTGAGCGGCAGAATCGTCTTTGCGCGAAGAAGCAGCTTCTTCGTCTCCGGGAGCCGGAGAGAGCGGCAACTTGGCAAAGGTGATGAAACAAGCTGTACAACACTGCGATTGTGTGCGCAGCTTGCCAACTGAGAGAAAACAGTACCTGACCACTCTCCTGCCTTTTCTATTCACATGAACATTCGATTGCAAGCTGTTTTGGACAACTTTCTTTCTCTTCTTGCAAAACACTCGGCAGACCTCCGTGCAGCCTCTAGAACACGATGGGAGATGTTTTCTGTGCTGGCACAGTTTCTCCTTGCCAGACAGAGTGGAAAAGCTTTTTGCTAAGATGTAGACGAGAAGAGAGGCTAAAGACGAAGGTACGGTGCTCTGCAGAGCTAAGCACCGCTCCCGGGCGTCTTTCGGCAGAAGGCGCACACCGCAGAGCACTGTGAGCGGCAGAATCGTCTTTGCGCGAAGAAGCAGCTTCTTCGTCTCCGGGAGCCGGAGAGAGCGGCAACTTGGCAAAGGTGATGAAACAAGCTGTACAACACTGCGATTGTGTGCGCAGCTTGCCAACTGAGAGAAAACAGTACCTGACCACTCTCCTGCCTTTTCTATTCACTTGAACATTCGATTGCAAGCTGTTTTGGACAACTTTCTTTCTCTTCTTGCAAAACACTCGGCAGACCTCCGTGCAGCCTCTGGAACACGATGGGAGATGTTTTCTGTGCTGGCACAGTTTCTCCTTGCCAGACAGAGTGGAAAAGCTTTTTGCTAAGATGTAGACGAGAAGAGAGGCTAAAGAAGCACGTATGGTGCTTCTCAGAGCTAAGCACCGCTCCCGGGGCTCTTTCGGCAGAAGGCGCACACCGCAGAGCACTGTGAGCGGCAGAATCGTCTTTCCGCGAAGAAGCAGCTTCTTCGTCTCCGGGAGCCGGAGAGAGCGGCAACTTCGCAAAGGTGATGAAACAAGCTGTACAACACTGCGATTGTGTGCGCAGCTTGCCAACTGAGAGAAAACAGTACCTGACCACTCTCCTGCCTTTTCTATTCAGATGAACATTCGATTGCAAGCTGTTTTGGACAACTTTCTTTCTCTTCTTGCAAAACACTCGGCAGACCTCCGTGCAGCCTCTAGAACACGATGGGAGATGTTTTCTGTGCTGGCACAGTTTCTCCTTGCCAGACAGAGTGGAAAAGCTTTTTGCTAAGATGTAGACGAGAAGAGAGGCTAAAGACGAAGGTACGGTTCTCTGCAGAGCTAAGCACCGCTCCCGGGCGTCTTTAGGCAGAAGGCGCACACCGCAGAGCACTGTGAGCGGCAGAATCGTCTTTGCGCGAAGAAGCAGCTTTTTCGTCTCCGGGAGCCGGAGAGAGCGGCAACTTGGCAAAGGTGATGAAACAAGCTGTACAACACTGCGATTGTGTGCGCAGCTTGCCAACTGAGAGAAAACAGTACCTGACCACTCTCCTGCCTTTTCTATTCACATGAACATTCGATTGCAAGCTGTTTTGGACAACTTTCTTTCTCTTCTTGCAAAACACTCGGCAGACCTCCGTGCAGCCTCTAGA